>NW_027441807.1:600000-809710 GCF_048569485.1 Anomaloglossus baeobatrachus
GAGCTGCCGACGCCTATAGAGTTATGGACCCTCAGTGGAATTGTGAGTATAGGGAGATAAAACAGACCATTCTAGAACATTATGCCGTGACCCCAGATACTTATAGGACTCAGTTCCGTACGTTAGCCTGTGATGGGGAAGTGTCTTTCAAGATGTATGCCCACAGACTGAAACAAGTATGCCATCGCTGGCTGGAGGGAGAGGGGGCCTTAACTTGGGAGACCTTCCTCCAGGTCATCTTGAAAGAGCAGTTCTATGCCAGGTGCCCTGCTGAAATCAGGGAATGGGTGCGCGAGAGGAGACCAGAGACAGAGGAACAAGTTGCTGCTCTAGCTGATGAGCTTCTCACCATCAAGCCTCTCCTAAACTGAACTTTATCCCAAGTGACATTCATATGAGACCAACAAGAAGAATCACTCACCGGCTGTTACGGCAGTTCGGGTGGCCTCATTTCCATTGAAGGGTTGAACACGTCCACATCTGCTGCTCTCTTGGCTTGACTTCTGGTTATCGCACCAACAAAGTGGCATTGAAGATTCCCCACATCATTCCCTAGAAGAATGGTCAGGAGGATGAGGACCCATTACCTGATGTTGTTGAAGCAGCCAGAGCCCCATCCACTGTGGAACAGGTTCCTCTGTGAGATCACTTAGATTCCTTACAGAAAAAACAAATGCTGGGAGTGCTCCATCAGAGACAGGCTGCTTTCTCATCCCGACCAGGTCGAACTACAGTAACCCAACATCATGTGGACACTCAGGGCATCCATCCCATACAGCAGGCTCCCTACCGAGTACCAGAATCAGTTAAAAACACCATGCAACATGAGCTGGAGGAGATGTTACAGCTTGGGGTGATTCAGGCCTCCCATAGTCCTTGGGCCTCTCCTGTTGTGTTAGTACCCAAGAAAGATGTGAGTACTCAATTTTGTGTGGACTACAGACGACTAAATGACCATACCATCAGTGATGCTTACCCAATGCCCCGCATTGATGAACTTCTAGACCGGCTAGCTGGGGCACGATACGTCACCACCTTGGATCTCAGTAAGGGATACTGGCAAATTCCCCTGATGGAGGAAGGTAGAGAAAGGTCGGCTTTTATAACCCCCTTTGGTCTGTATGAATTTTTAAACATGCCTTTCGGAATGAAAAACGCCCCTGCAATATTTCAGAGGATGGTGGACCAGATCCTCCGGGGATGTGGCGACTTTGCTTGTGCCTACCTGGATGATATCGCCATCTTTAGCCACACATGGGAGGAACATCTGAATCAAGTAGCTGTTGATCTTGACCAGATTCTCACAGCAGGCCTAACTATTCGACCTGATAAATTGATAAATGCCAATTGGGGATGGGTGAAGTCCAATATCTAGGGCATCAAGTAGGAGGAGGGAAGTTACGTCCTGGACCTGCCAAAATCCAGGCTATTAGAGACTGGCCTGTACCCCAAACTAAGAAACAAGTTATGGCTTTTTTGGGCACTGCCAGTTATTACCGAAAATTTGTTTCTCATTTCAGCTCTGTGGCCAAGCCCCTAACAGACCTCACGAACAAAACTATGCCCCGGCTGGTGATCTGGACTCCAGCCTGTGATGAGGCTTTTAACCGGCTGAAGGACACCTTGGTCTGCGACCCTGTTCTGGCTGCTCCAGACTATAAGAGGAGATTAATTGTGCAAACGGATGCCTCTTCTTATGGATTGGGAGCTGTACTTAGCCAGGTGAATGCAGCCGGGGAGGAGCACCCCATTGCCTACCTCATCAGGAAACTGCTGGACCGAGAAGTGGCTTATGCAACTGTTGAGAAGGAATGTCTGGCTGTAGTATAGGCACTTAAGAAACTAAGGCCGTATCTGTATGGACGAGAATTCACTGTAGTTACTGATCACAATCCCCTCACCTGGCTGAACAGAGTCTCTGGGGACAATGGACGCTTACTACGAAGGAGCCTGGCTCTTCAACCCTATAACTTTACAATACAATATAGAAGGGACAGCCAACACCAAAATGCAGACGGATTGTCCAGACAAGAGGAGCCCTGAGTCAGGGTCGGCATGTTTACGCATACTAGACAAGCGACCTGTTGCGGTCACTAGTTCGTACACAAATTGAGGGGGGAAGGGGTTGTAACAGTGTGTCCCTCCCCCGCCTTTGCTCATGGTGTAATAGTCTGTCTCTCCTTGACTGTCCTGTATGTACTACTGGTGGGGGATTGTTTGTTCTTCTCAGCATGGGACTTCTCTAATCCACAACTTGGTAAACAAGAAAGAGCCAGGAGTCTAAAGTCCATTCATGTATCAAGTGTCCGGGTGGAGTTGGACTCTTCTGCCCACATAAGGGGCTGATCCCAGGAGAGAAGAACAATGAGACCCATGTTAGTTCAGTTAGTTGGATCTCGGCTGGAGAAGGACTAGGATCTATACCTGAGGCTGGATCCTAGAGCCTGTGTATGGACTGTCACAGACTGGAGATCAGTGGCCACGTGGGATTGTGTTTTGTTGTTCACCCTGTTGGACTCAAGGAACTCCTATAAGGACCATTGCCAGACACCCCTGGATCTTTTGTTTTGTTGTGGACTCCTTGCAGACTTTAAGGATTTATATTTATGTTTGGTGCTTTATCTTTGTGGTTCCAATTAAGCCCTTTGGATTGTTCCTTGGCCTGGCGTCTCTTACTGCTCTGCCGCATACCCCGTCACAATCATACTAATATCAAACTGTAAATCGACAATTTAGAATCCACTCTGGTTAAATAGAAAATCTTCAGTTTCTCATATCTGGGTAGAGATAACCTAATTAACATGACAGAATTTCCACCTCTTCTCTATCTTTTTCACAAGGGAAAAAAAGAGGAAATCTTTCAGCTCACCTTACCCCTTTGAAGATCTATTGCTCGGATGCTGCAATGCCGAACAGGGATATATGGAAAAATAGAAAAAATATCCAGCAACCGATCTTCTAAAAATCCAGATCCTTTATTTTCAAATTGTTAAAATAGTAGAATTGGCAGTACAATAAAGCCAGATAGCCATAATGTCGAAAAACAGACGCGTTTCGGAAAGTTTTAGTCCTTAATCATTTGTTTCTGACATGAGACTTGTGCTATATGGCGTTTTATGTAATTTCCTCAGGGTCATGTGTGATGGAAACTCCAATACGAATTAATTCTATGATCGCCATGAAGCACCTGAGTAAAAGGTATATTTGATAAAAAGAAGAAAACAAAAATATTAAACAACATAGCATACAAATGACAAAAGGGAGAGAACACGCCGTCTTATAAAGACATACAGTACAGACCAAAAGTTTGGACACACTTCTCATTCAAAGAGTTTTCTTTATTTTCATGACTCTAAAAATTGTAGATTCACATTGAAGACATCAAAACCATGAATTAAAACATGTGGAATGAAATACTTAAAAAAGTGTGAAACAACTGAAAATATGTCTTATATTCTAGGTTCTTCAAAGTAGCCACCTTTTGCTTTCATTACTACTTTGCACACTCTTTGCATTCTCTTGATGAGCTTCAAGAGGTAGTCACCGGAAATGGTCTTCCAACAGTCTTGAAGGAGTTCCCAGAGATGCTTAGCACTTGTTGGCCCTTTTGCCTTCACTCTCTCTGCGGTCCAGCTCACCCCAAACCATCTCGATTGGGTCTGGTGACTGTGGAGACCAGGTCATCTGGCGTAGCACCCCATCACTCTCCTTCTTAGTCAAATAGCCCTTACACAGCCTGTAGGTGTGTTTGGGGTCATTGTCCTGTTGAAAAATAAATGATGGTCCAACTAAACGCAAACCGGATGGAATAGCACGTCGCTGCAAAATGCTGTGGTAGCCATGCTAGTTCTGTATGCCTTCAATTTTGAATAAATCCTCAACAGTGTCACCAGCAAAGCACCCCCACACCATCACACCTCCTCCTCCATGCTTCACGGTGGGAACCAGGCATGTAGAGTCCATTCGTTCACCTTTTCTACAAAGACATGGTGGTTGGATCCAAAGATCTCAAATTTGGACTCATCAGACTAAAGCACAGATTTCCACTGGTCTAATGTCCATTCCTTGTGTTCTTTAGCCCAAACAAGTCTCTTCTGCTTGTTGCCTGTCCTTAGCAGTGGTTTCCTACCAGCTATTTTACCATGAAGGCCCGCTGCACAAAGTCTCCTCTTAATAGTTGTTCTAGAGATGAGAAGGTATGTCCAAACTTTTGGTCTGTACTGTACATGGTTAATGATTCTGAGGAAAAAGAGTTATTCATTGTAATGAAATAACAAGTCCTGTTTTATATTTAACCCTTGTGGACTTCTGCTTTGCAAAATGAACATCCACCAAGCCTCCCGATTTAGGTGTTTTCTTTTGTGGTCTCCACTACGTGGAGATGGAAAAACTTTCTCGATAGCTTGGACCGAAAAAGAACTTACATCTCTATGGTGGACAATTGAAAAGTGCTTAGAAGCTGTTGAACATTTAGCTGTTAGTTTATTACGTGCATCTGAGAGATGCCGACGTATTCGATTTTTGAGGGGACAGCTTGTGCAGCCTGTGTATTGAAGGTTGCAACTAGTGCATGTGATTAAATATATTACGAACATGGGGTTGCAATTTATATAGTGTTTTATCTGATAGTTTTTTTGAGTTACTGAGGACTGAAAGATTTTTCCAGGCGCTGCATAATTGCAGCACATGCATACCGTGTGGCCACATTTAAAAAAAAAAAAAAGGTCGCGTGTAACCAAGTTTTTCTTTTGATAAATTGGTGCAAAAAAGACTTGGGGAGAGGAAGTCTCCCAATGTGGGAGCTTTTTTAGCTATGAATCTGACATCTTGGTAGAGAATAATTTTCAATTTAGGGTCTTGGCATAGAATGGGTACATTTCTTTTGATAAGATTGGTAATCAATGTGAATTGAGCGCTATATGCTGTGGAAAAAAACACCCCACTATTGCCAGTATTAGAATTTTTAGGATTTATTATTTTCTCTTTCAAGATGTCAGATCTGGTTATTTTATCCACCCTGCCAGCAGCTTTTTGGATCATCCAATTTGGATAATTGTTATCTTTTAATCTGGATTCCAGTAAGTCTTTTTCTTTCATAAATATATTAGATGAGGACGAATTCCTTTTTAATCTGATCATTTCTCCTAAGTAGATATTTTCAATTACTTTTTTCTTATGGCAAGTATTAGCTAATATTAATGTGTTACCCGAAAGTTCCTTACGAAATGGAGAAAATTGGATGATGTTATCTTCATTAATGTGTACTGTGACATCTAAAAATTCAATAGAGTTTTTTTGAGCTTTATGTGGGAAGCGTAAGTTCAAATCATTGTCGTTGATGTAAGTGACAAAATCAGAGATAGAATCGTAGTCCTCATCCCATATCAAGAGCAGGTCGTCAATGTAACGACCTAGCCACTTGATATGGGACGAGAAGGGATTCAAATTTGAAAAGATGAATTCTTCCTCGCATGCTCCCATGAAAATATTTGTGATGGAGGGGTAGAAGCCCGCCCCCATCGATGCTCCCCTTTTTTGGAGGAAAAACGTGTTATTAAAAGTGAAAGAATTTCTAGTCCGAACGAAATCAACTGCTTTGCACAAAAAGGTTTGTACTGGTATGTCATACTTACAATATTTGGCCAGATATAAAGATAATCTTTGTAAGGCCAAGTGGTGAGGAATAGAGGGGTAAAGACTAACCACATCACAGGTTAATAAGACACAGTTTTTTGGCATTTGTTTACCATCTAATGACTATATAACATGTTTCATGTCTCTAATATATCCTGGTAAATCTTTAACCAAGGGCTGGAGATGCAAGTCCACCCAAGAGCTGAGTTTTTCTCCCAGACTCCCAATGCCCACCACAATGGGGCGCATAGGGGGAGGGAAAATTTGTTTGTGGGCTTTTGGGAGGGAATGAAAGATGGGAAACACTAGAAAATTGACAAATCGTCCACAGTTTTTTGAGAAAAAACACCCCCCTTTACTCCTTCTTGTAATAATGTACTCAATTCATTTTGAAATTTCTTAGTGGGATTAAAACTCATCTCTTGATACACTTCTACATCACTCAGCATGGACAAATTTAATTTATTGTATAAGCCTGCATTCATAAGGACAACCGCCCTCCCTTGTCTGCTTGCCTGACTAATAAGTCAGGATTGCTTTTTAGACTGGAGAAGATTGCTTTTTGTTCCACATGGCTTATATTATATTTAGTAGATTGACAAGATTTTTTGAGATGCTGTAGTTCCTCTTCTAAAATTTCTTGAAAAATGTCCATAACCGGAGGTCTGGAATTGACAAGGTAGAAGTATGGATTTTTTGTTTTGAAAAAATTAGTAAGGTTAGAATCTTGTATAATGGAATCGCTGGAAAGACGTTTGAGATCTCACAGGCTGCATTGTTCTTGGAAGCTTCCAATGTGTGCTGAATTAGTGTCTGCACGGGTTTCCAGGGTGCTGTCTTTTTGTGAGTCCACCTCAAAGTAATGGCAGCGTAAGGTAAGTAAGTGAACAAATCTGTTTATGTCCAACAAGGTATTATAAAGATCAAAGTCTTTTGTAGAAGCAAATGATAATCCTTTAGATAAGACTTTTAGACCCCCGAAACAATATTAACTTGAGAGATTGATTGTTTGTGGGGCTTGGGTGTTCTCTGTCTGAACGAATAGCGTTTTATTTTTCTGGTGTTTTCTTCCTCCTTGCTTAATCCTCCTGCGTTTTTTGAAATTGGAGGAGGGGGAGTATTAGATGTTGATGGCTTATCTGGCAAATTTATGTTGTAAAATGTACGGTTTCTAGAGGAATTTCCACTATTAAAGTGACATTTGGTGGAAAACTGAGAAGAATTATCCGATGAACTATCGTGGGAAGTATCCAAAGTTGTTTCTGTATCAGAGAAAACAGCTTTTCTTTGGTCCCACTGTGATCTCTTATCTCCTTTGTATTTTAAGATGGGCTTAGGACTGATAGGTCCTCTTTTCTGCCAAAAATAGACTTCATCTCAGGAATAGTCATTTTGATCTCATTCAAATTTGGATTTTTTTTCACTGAAACAATGTAGTTCTTCAGATCTTTTATTTTTTTATACATACAGCTATGCCAGTCATTGTACTCTTTAAGCTGTGTATATTTGGCCATAGATGTTTTGCGCTCTTCAATATCTTTTTTTATATTGTGTAATGAGTTTTTTTCTCTTCTACAATTAAGCGCATAAGTTGGAAAGAACACTCATTCAATATGTCAAACCATTTTTTGGAGAACTGCTTAGAATAAGTCGTGGTGGGTAGTTATTTTAACCGAAGTCCTCTGGGTATCATCCGTTTGTTCAGGTAGGACTGAATAGTGGTTAAATCCCGCAACATTTTAATTTCTTTTGAGATTATATTTGCCTTTGTGCTCCCTACCCCTACATGGTAACACCTTTTTGACATAATTTTTTAAACAATTTTTGAAAAACAATTTATAAGAAGTTTTTTACAAACTAGAACTGTGATTTATGGTTTCTATATGTCTCATATACTCCTTTTTCTCATCTCGATGATTATGGACCATCCGACTCAGAGCACTCCCCAGGATGTTAATCCATCTGTTGAGGAAAATAATCGCAAAGCTCTTGCAGCTAAAATATTTTTATCCCAAACATGTTCTGATGACAACACCTTGGGTGAACAAGATCAAGACATGTTCCAATTGGAAAAACTGCTCTCAAAAGAAATTAAAATGTGGTGGGATTTAACCACTATTCAGTCCTACCTGGACAAATGGATGATACCCAGAGGACTTCGGTTAAAAAAACTACCCACCACGAATTATTCTAAGCAGTTCTCCAAAAAAATGGTTTGACATACTGAATGACTGTTCTTTCCAACTTATGTGCTTAATTGTAGAAGAGAAAAAAACTCCTTATGCAATATAAAAAAAGATATTGAAGAGCGCAAAACATCTATGGCCAAATATACACAGCTTAAAGAGTACAAACACTGGCATAGCTGTATGTATAAAAAAAATAAAAGATCTGGAGAACTACATTGATTCAGTGAAAAAAATCTCAATTTGAAAGAGATCAAAATGACTATTCCTGAGATGAAGTCTATTTTTGGCAGAAAAGAGGACCTATCAGTCCTAAGCCCATCTTAGGGTACGTTCACACAGTGCGTTTTTCGCGGCGTTTTTGTGCAGTTTTCGAGTGCGTTTTTGCTCATAAAACTGCATGACTTTGCTTCCCCAGCAAAGTCTATGAGTTTTCATTTTTGCTGTCTGCACACAGCGTTTTTTTTCAGCTGCGTTTTTGTGGTGCCACAAAAACGCAGCATGTCAATTATTCCTGCGTTTTTCACTGCGCTTTTCATCCATTGAGTGCAATAGGATGTTGAAAGACGCAATGAGAAACGCAAATAGCTGCGTTTTGGTGCGTTTCTAAGACCAAAAACGCAGCTATAAACGCAGGAGGTGGGTAGTAAAGTGACATGTACAGGAAGAGGATTCCTTCTGTCAGTAAACACAGAAGCGTGAATCCTCCCGGTACCGTCACTGCCGCGTCCACCTCCGGTCCTGTGCATGTATGCTGCCGTGCGGCGCCATGTATGGGCAGGAGGTGGAAGCGGCTGCGAAAACAAAAGTGAACAGTAAAAAAAAAAAAAAAGTTATACTCACCTGTCTGCAGGGTCCCGGTGCCATGCCCGCTCCCATCTCCTCTCACGGTATCGCCGCTCTGGGTGTGTGCAGACGGCCGGGACACCTCCGATAGATGCAGGACCTGGTGATAGATCACCTGATGCAGTCACCTGACGCATCAGGTGATCGTAAGTATCGCGGTGACGCGGGCGCCCGGCCGGTTTAAGCTATCAGCGGATGCGTCAGGAGACTTCATCCCTGATTACCGGCAGCTGCTGCAGCGATCGGACGGGATCAGACTCCCGCCCCATCGCTCCAGGAGCTGCCGGTAATCAGCACATAAGTATTTTTTTTTGCACCGATGCATCAGCTGATGTGTGATGTGCTTCAGCCCCTAGAACCTGACACATCATCTGATCGCTTTGCCTTCCAGCAAACCGATCAGATGATATTGGATCCGGATTGGACGGCGCGGGACCCTGACCCAGGATTACTGCAGAGGGGAGTTGCTTTATTTCAATAAAGATGGAGTCACTAATTGTGTTGTGTTTTATTTCTAATAAAAATATTTTTCTGTGTGTTGTATTTTTTTTTATCTTTACTAGAAATTCATGGTGGCCATGTCTAATATTGGCGTGACACCATGAATTTCGGGCTTAGGGCCAGCTATACAGCTAGCCCTAACCCCATTATTACCCAGCGAGCCACCCAGCATCAGGGCAGCTGGAAGAGTTGGATACAGCGCCAGAAGATGGCGCTTCTATGAAAGCACCATTTTCTGGGGTGGCTGCGGGACTGCAATTCACAGCGGGGGTGCCCAGAAAGCATGGGCACCCTGCACTGTGGATTCCAATCCCCAGCTGCCTAGTTGTACCCGGCTGGACTAAAAAATTGGGCGAAGCTGACTTCATTTTTTTTTTTAAATTATTTCATGAAATTCATGAAATAATAAAAAAAAAAGGGCTTCCCTATATTTTTGGTTCCCAGCCGGGTACAAATAGGCAGTTGGGGGTTGGGGGCAGCCCGTACCTGCCTGCTGTACCCGGCTAGCATACAAAAATATGGCGAAGCCCACGTCATTTTTTTGGGGGGCAAAAAACTCCTGCATACAGTCCTGGATGGAGGATGCTGAGACTTGTAGTTCTGCAGCTGCTGTCTGCTCTCCTGCATACACTATTGGATGGAGTATGCTGAGCCTTGTAGTTCTGCTTCCTCTGCCTCTCCCTCCAGCATACAGTCCTGTATGGAGCATGCTGAGCCTTGTAGTTCTGCAGCTGTCTGCTCTATTGCATACACTAGTGGAGAATGAAGAACATATTGAAGAAGGAAATGACATCAGACCTTTTTTTTTTTTTTTTCAACAATCTTTAATGGCATTGTTTACTGATAAAAAACACATAAAGATGCAGTGAGCAAAAACGCAGCAAAAACACGCACCAAATCGCGGCTAAACGCGTGCGTTTTTTGCCGAGTTTTTTTGACGCGGGTGCGTTTTGTGCGTTTTTTGCCGTAAAAAAACGCACAAAAACGCAGCGTCAAAAAAACGTAGTGTGTGAACCTAGCCTTAAAATACAAAGGAGATAAGAGATCAAAGTGGGACCAAAGAAAAGCTGTTTTCTCTGATACAGAAACAACTTTGGATATTTCCCATGATAGTTCATCGGATAATTCTTCTTAGTTTTCCACCAAACGTCACTTTAATAGTGGAAATTCCTCTAGAAACCGTACATTTTTTAACAGAAATTTGCCAGATAAGCCAGCAACATGTAATACTCCCCCTCCTCCAATTTCAAAAAACGCAGGAGGATTAGGCGAGGAGGAAGAAAACACCAGAAAAGTAAAACCCTATTCGTTCAGACAGAGAACACTCAAGCCCCGCAAGTAATCAACCTCTCAAGTTATATTGTTTCGGAGGCACAACTAAAAGTCTTATCTAAAGGATTATCATTTGCCCCTACAAAAGACTTTGATCGTTATAATACCTTGTTGGACATAAACAGATTTGTTCACTAAAGGTACCGTCACACTAAACAACTTACCAGCGATCCCAACAACGATACAACCTGATAGGGATCGCTGGTAAGTTGCTAGGAGGTCGCTGGTGAGATGTCACACATTCAGACCTAAGCAACGCTTCAGCGATCCCACCAGCAACCTGACCTGGCAGGGATCGCTGGAGTGTCACTACACGGGTTGCTGGTGAGCTGTCATACAGGCAGATCTCACCAGCAAGTGACCAGCCCCCAGCCAGCAGCGACGTGGAAGCATGCTGCGCTTGTTAACTAAGGTAAATATCGGGTAACCAACCCGATATTTACCTTGGTTACCAGCGCACACCGCTTAGCGCTGGCTCCCTGCTCTCCTAGCCAGAGTACACATCGGGTTAATTACCCGATGTGTACTCCAGCTACGTGTGCAGAGAGCAGGGAGCCGGCACTGACAGTGTGAGAGCACACCGCTTAGCGCTGGCTCCCTGCTCTCCTAACCACAGTACACATCGGGTTAATTACCTGATGTGTACTCTGCTACACGTGCAGGGAGCAGGAGCCGGCACTGACAGTGTGAGAGTGGCGGACGCTGATAACGAAGGTAAATATCGGGTAACCAAGGACAGGGCTTCTTGGTTACCCGATGTTTACCGTGGTTACCAGTGTCCGCAGAAGCCGGCTCCTGCTCCCTGCACATTCAGTTGTTGCTGTCTCGCTGTCACACACAGCGATGTGTGCTTCACAGCGGGAGAGCAACAACTAAAAAACGGTCCAGGATATTCAGCAACAACCAGCAACCTTACAGCAGGGGCCAGATTGTTGCTGGATGTCACACACAGCGACATCACTAGCAACATCGCTGTTACGTCACAAAAGTTGTGCCTCTGCAGCGATGTTGCTAGCGATGTTGCTTAGTGTGACGTGGCCTTTACTTACCTTACGCTGCCATTACTTTGAGGTGGACTCAGAAAATGACAGCACCCTGGAAACCCGTGCAGACACTAATTCAGCACACTTTGGAAGCTTCCAAGAACAATGCAGCCTGTGAGATCTCAAACATCTCTCCAGCGATTCCATTATACAAGATTCTATCCTTACTAATTTTTTGAAAACAAAAAATCCATACTTCTACCCTGTCAATTCCAGACCTCCGGTTTTGGACATTTTTCAAGAAATTTTAGAAGAGGAACTACAGCATCTCAAAAAATCTTGTCAATCTACTAAATATAATATAAGCCATGTGGAACAAAAAGCAATCTTCTCCAGTCTAAAAAGCAATCCTGACTTATTAGTCAGGCAAGCAGACAAGGGAGGGCGGTTGTCCTTATGAATGCAGGCTTATACAATAAATTAAATGTGTCCATGCTGAGTGATGTAGAAGTGTATCAAGAGCTGAGTTTTAATCCCACTAAGAAATTTCAAAATGAATTGAGTACATTATTGCAAGAAGGAGTAAAGGGGGGGGGGGTTTCTCAAAAAACTGTGGACGATTTATTTGTCAATTTTCTAGTGTTTCCCATTTTTCATTCCCTCCCAAAAGCCCACAAACAAATTTTCCCTCCCCCTATGCGCTCCATTGTGGTGGGCATTGGGATTCTGGGAGAAAAACTCAGCTCTTGGGTGGACTTCCATCTCCAGCCCTTGGTTAAAGATTTACCGGGATATATTAGAGACATAAAACATGTTATACAGTCGCTAGATGGTAAAAAATGCCCAAAAACTGTGTCTTATTAACCTGTGATGTGGTTAGTCTTTACCCCTCTATTCCTCACCACTTGGCCTTACAAAAATTATCTTTACATCTGGCCAAATATATTAAGTGTGACATACCAGTACAAAGCTTTTTGTGCAAAGCAGTTGATTTCCTTCTGACAAGAAATTACTTCAGTTTTAATAACACTTTTTTCCTCCAAAAAAGAGGAGCATCGATGGGGGCGGGCTTCTACCCCTCCATTACAAATATTTTCATGGGAGCATGCGAGGAAGAATTCTTTTCAAATTTGAATCCCTTCTCGTCCCATATCAAGTGGCTAGGTTGTTACATTGACGACCTGCTCTTTATTTGGGATGAGGACTACGATTCTATCTCTGATTTTGTCACTTACATCAACGACAATGATATGAACTTACGCTTCACACATAAAGCTCAAAAAAACTCTATTGAATTTTTAGATGTCACAGTACACATTAATGAAGATAACATCATCCAATTTTCTCCATTTCGTAAGGAACTTTCGGGTAACACATTAATATTAGCTAATACTTGCCATAAGAAAAAAGTAATTGAAAATATCTACTTAGGAGAAATGATCAGATTAAAAAGGAATTCGTCCTCATCTAATATATTTATGAAGGAAAAAAACTTACTGGAATCCAGATTAAAAGATAACAATTATCCCAATTGGATGATCCAAAAAGCTGCTGGCAGGGTGGATAAAATGACCAGATATGACATCTTGAAAGAGAAAATAATAAATCCTAAAAAGTCTAATACTGGCAATAGTGGGGTGTTTTTTTCCACAGCATATAGCGCTCAATTCACATTGATTACCAATCTTATCAAAAGAAATGTACCCATTCTATGCCAAGACCCTAAATTGAAAATTATTCTCTACCAAGATGTCAGATTCATAGCTAAAAAAGCTCCCACATAAGGAGACTTTCTCTCCCCAAGTCTTTTTTGCACCAATTTATCAAAAGAAAAACTTGGTTACACGCGACCTTTTTTTTTTTTTTAAATGTGGCCACACGGTATGCATGTGCTGCAATTATGCAGCGCCTGGAAAAATCTTCCAGTCCTCAGTAACTCAAAAAAACTATCAGATAAAACACTATATAAATTGTAACACCGCGTTCGTAATATATTTAATCACATGCACTAGTTGCAACCTTCAATACACAGGCTGCACAAGCTGTCCCCTCAAAAATACGCATGCGTCGGCATCTCTCAGATGCACGTAACAAACTAACAGCTAAATGTTCAACCGCTTCTAAGCACTTTTCAATTGTCCACCATAGAGATGTAAGTTCTTTTTCGGTCCAAGCTATCGAGAAAGTTTTTCCATCTCCACGTAGTGGAGACCACCAAAGAAAACACCTAAATTGGGAGGCTTGGTGGATGTTCATTTTGCAAAGCAGAAGTCCACAAGGGTTAAATATAAAACAGGACTTGTTATTTCATTACAATGAATAAATCTTTTTCCTCAGAATCATTAACCATTTATAGTACAGACCAAAAGTTTGGACACACCTTCTTATCTCTAGAACAACTGTTAAGAGGAGACTTTGTGCAGTAGGCTTTTATGGTAAAATAGCTGCTAGAAAACCACTGCTAAGGACAGGCAACAAGCAGAAGAGACTTGTTTGGGCTAAAGAACACAAGGAATGGACATTAGACCAGTGGAAATCTGTGCTTTAGTCTGATGAGTCCAAATTTGAGATCTTTGGATCCAACCACTGTGTCTTTGTAGAAAAGGTGAACGGATGGACTCTACATGCCTGGTTCCCACTATGAAGCATGGAGGAGGAGGTGTGATGGTGTGGGGGTGCTTTGCTGGTGACACTGTTGGGGATTTATTCAAAAATGAAGGCATACAGAACCAACATGGCTACCACAGCATCTTGCAGCGGCGTGCTATTCCATCCGGCTTGCGTATAGTTGGACCATCATTTATTTTTCGACAGAACAATGACCCCAAACACACCTCCAGGCTGTGTAAGGGCTATTTGACTAAGAAGGAGAGTGATGGGATGCTACGCCAGATGACCTGGTCTCCACAGTCCCAAGACCTGAACCTAATTGAGATGGTTTGGGGTGAGCTGGACCGCAGAGTGAAGGCAAAATTGCCAACAAGTGCTAAGCATCTCTGGGAACTCCTTCAAGACTGTTGGAAAACCATTTCCTGTGACTTCCTCTTGAAGCTCATCAAGAGAATGCCAAGAGTGTGCAAAGTAGTAATCAAAGCAAAAGGTGGCTACTGTGAAGAACCTAGAATATAAGACATATTTTCAGTTGTTTCAAACTTTTTTAAGTATTTCATTCCACATGTGTTAATTCATAGTTTTGATGTCTTCAATGTGACTCTACAATTTTTAGAGTCATGAAAATAAAGAAAACTCTTTGAGTGTGTCCAAACTTTTGGTCGGTACCGTATGTCCTTATAAGACGGTGTGTTCTCTCCCTTTTGTCATTTGTATACTATGTTGTTTTATATTTTTGTTTTCTTCTTCTTTTTATCAAATATACCTTTACTCAGGTGCTTCATGGTGATCATAGAATCAATTCGTATTGGTGTTTCCATCACACATGACCCTGAGGAAATGACGTAAAACGCCATGTAGCACGAGTCTCATGTCAGAAACAAAGATTAACCCTAGAAGTCCCAGAGAGGGGTCATTTAACATTTCTACCATTGGAACCCTATGGAGCTCGAAATTTCTGGGACTTCTAGTGTTAAGGACTAAAACTTTCCGAAACGCGTCTGTTTTTCGACATTATGGCTCTCTGGCTTTATTGTACTGCCATTTCTACTATTTTAACAATTTGAAAATAAAGGATCTGGATTTTTAGAAGATCGGTTGCTGGATATTTTTTCTATTTTTCCATATATCCCTGTTCGGCATTGCAGCATCCGAGCAATAGATCTTCAAAGAGTAAGGTGAGCTGAAAGATTTCCTCTTTTTTTCCCTTGTGAAAAAGATAGAGAAGAGGTGGAAATTCTGTCGTGTTAATTAGGTTCTCTCTACCCAGATACGAGAAACTGAAGCTTCTCCATGTAACCAGAGTGGATTGTAAATTGTCGCTATACAGTTTGATATTAGCATTATATAATCTGGCCGGGAGCCTCGTCACATTCACTCCCAGATATTGTAAAGAGCAGGTAGTCCACTGACAGGGAGAACTCGATGCCCACAATGGGCCGGGGGGGAGGGGGGGCTCGTAGCATCATTACCTCTGTTTTATCCCAGCTACTAGTATAACCCGATAAGTCACCCATTACTTCCACGTCTTGTATAAAGTGAACCTAGGACTTGTTTAGGGTTTGATACGATCAGTAACATGTCATCTGCGAACGCAGCAATTTATAACTCCCTAGAGCCAGTCTTGAGTGCTCTAAAGGTAGGGGTCTGCAACAGATAACCTTCCGTACACCCCGTACACACACGGTTCTGCTCCGTACACCTCGTACACACACGGCTCTGCTCCGTACACCTCGCACACACACGGCTCCGCTCCGTACACCTCGTACACACACGGCTCTGCTCCGTACACCTCGTACACACACGGCTCCGCTCCGTACACATCGTACACACACGGCTCCGCTCCGTACACCTCGTACACACACGGCTCCGCTCCGTACACCTCGTACACACGTGGCTCTGCTCCGTACTCCTCGTACACACGTGGTTCTGCTCCGTACACCTCGTACACACACGGCTCCGCTCCGTACACATCGCACACACACGGCTCCGCTCCGTACACCTCGTACACACACGGCTCCGCTCCGTACACCTCGTACACACACGGCTCCGCTTCGTACACCTCGTACACACTCGGCTCCGCTCCGTACACCTCGTACACACACGGCTCTGCTCCGTACACATCGCACACACACGGCTCCGCTCCGTACACCTCGTACACACACGGCTCCGCTCCGTACACCTCGTACACACACGGCTCCGCTCCATACACCTCGTACACACACGGCTCCGCTCCATACACCTCGTACACACACAGCTCCGCTCCGCACGCCTCGTACACACACGGCTTCGCTCCGTACACCTCGCACACACACAGCTCTGCTCCGTACACACACAGCTCTGCTCCGTACACACACGGCTCCGCGCCGTACACCTCGTACACACACGGCTCCGCTCCGTACACCTCGTACACACACGGCTCCACTCCGTACACCTCGTACACACACAGCTCTGCTCCGTACACCTCGTACACACACAGCTCCGCTCCGTACACCTCGTACACACACAGCTCTGCTCCGTACACCTCGTACACACACGGCTCCACTCCGTACACCTCGTACACACACGGCTCCGCTCCGTACACCTCGTACACACACAGCTCCGCTCCGTACACCTCGTACACACACGGCTCTGCTCCGTACACCTCGTACACACACGGCTCCGCTCCGTACACCTCGTACACACACGGCTCTGCTCCGTACACCTCGTACACACACGGTTCTGCTACATCCACACTGTAAACCCCTCCTGACCCCACACATAAACTTCCCCTCATCCAGCACCATGACAACCAGCACAGCAGAGTCCTGCATACACTGAGGAGCTGATCATGTGACCCCTGACTCCTCCCCTCCATGTGACATCATCACAGGTCCTGGAAGCACAGAGCAGCCATATATCTAGTGTGCGGCTCTGCAGGTGGAGGTAGGCGCAGGGTATTATATATCTAGTGTGCGGCTCTGCAGGTGGAGGTAGGTGCAGGGTATTATATATCTAGTGTGCGGCTCTGCAGGTGGAGGTAGGTGCAGGGTATTATATATCTAGTGTGCGGCTCTGCAGGTGGAGGTAGGTGCAGGGTATTATATATCTAGTGTGCGGCTCTGCAGGTGGAGGTAGGTGCAGGGTATTATATATCTAGTGTGCGGCTCTGCAGGTGGAGGTAGGTGCAGGGTATTATATATCTAGTGTGCGGCTCTGCAGGTGGAGGTAGGTGCAGGGTATTATATATCTAGTGTGCGGCTCTGCAGGTGGAGGTAGGTGCAGGGTATTATATATCTAGTGTGCGGCTCTGCAGGTGGAGGTAGGTGCAGGGTATTATATATCTAGTGTGCGGCTCTGCAGGTGGAGGTAGGTGCAGGGTATTATATATCTAGTGTGCGGCTCTGCAGGAGGAGGTAGGTGCAGGGTATTATATATCTAGTGTGCGGCTCTGCAGGTGGAGGTAGGTGCAGGGTATTATATATCTAGTGTGCGGCTCTGCAGGTGGAGGTAGGTGCAGGGTATTATATATCTAGTGTGCGGCTCTGCAGGTGGAGGTAGGTGCAGGGTATTATATATCTAGTGTGCGGCTCTGCAGGTGGAGGTAGGTGCAGGTTATTATATATCTAGTGTGCGGCTCTGCAGGTGGAGGTAGGTGCAGGGTATTATATATCTAGTGTGCGGCTCTGCAGGTGGAGGTAGGTGCAGGGTATTATATATCTAGTGTGCGGCTCTGCAGGAGGAGGTAGGTGCAGGGTATTATATATCTAGTGTGCGGCTCTGCAGGTGGAGGTAGGTGCAGGGTATTATATATCTAGTGTGCGGCTCTGCAGGTGGAGGTAGGTGCAGGGTATTATATATCTAGTGTGCGGCTCTGCAGGTGGAGGTAGGTGCAGGTTATTATATATCTAGTGTGCGGCTCTGCAGGTGGAGGTAGGTGCAGGGTATTATATATCTAGTGTGCGGCTCTGCAGGTGGAGGTAGGTGCAGGGTATTATATATCTAGTGTGCGGCTCTGCAGGAGGAGGTAGGTGCAGGGTATTATATATCTAGTGTGCGGCTCTGCAGGTGGAGGTAGGTGCAGGGTATTATATATCTAGTGTGCGGCTCTGCAGGTGGAGGTAGGTGCAGGGTATTATATATCTAGTGTGCGGCTCTGCAGGTGGAGGTAGGTAGGTGCAGGTTATTATATATCTAGTGTGCGGCTCTGCAGGTGGAGGTAGGTGCAGGGTATTATATATCTAGTGTGCGGCTCTGCAGGTGGAGGTAGGTGCAGGGTATTATATATCTAGTGTGCGGCTCTGCAGGTGGAGGTAGGTGCAGGGTATTATATATCTAGTGTGCGGCTCTGCAGGTGGAGGTAGGTGCAGGGTATTATATATCTAGTGTGCGGCTCTGCAGGTGGAGGTAGGTGCAGGGTATTATATATCTAGTGTGCGGCTCTGCAGGTGGAGGTAGGTGCAGGGTATTATATATCTAGTGTGCGGCTCTGCAGGTGGAGGTAGGTGCAGGGTCTCTAGTATTTTGGGGGTCATTATCATTAACCCCTTCATGTCTCGGCTATTTTCAACTGTAACCAGTTCAGGACCAGTTTCCCGCTATTCCTGACCGGCTCATTTACATTCAGTTTAACCCCTTAAGGACGGAGCCAGTTTTGTACTTCATGACTCGGCCATTTTTTGCAATTCTGAACAATGTCACTTTGACAGGTTTCGAGAGGTAACGCCAAAAAGGTGACCCCACTTTCTTATGAGCGCTGCGATACGCCACATGTGGTCAGAAACCTCTGTTTGGACAAATGGGAGGAGCCAGAACAGAAGGAGCAATATTAGAATTTTGGAAAGCAAATTTGGCTGAAATAGATTGTGGGCACCATGTAGCATTTGTAGAGCCCCTAAAGTACCTAAACATTAGTGACCTTATTTTGGAAAGTAGACCCCTCATGGAATTTCTCTAGATGTTTGGTGAGAGCCTGGAACCCCCGGAGGCTTCACAGAATTTTATAATGTTGAGCTGTGAAAATAAAAAGAAATGCATTTTTACCACAAAATTGTTACTTCAACCAGATAGGTTTTATTCATAAGGCTATGTGCGCACGTTGCGTAAAAACATGCAGTTACGCTGCGCTTTGTAGCGCAGCGTAACTGCATGCGTCCTGCGGCCCCTGCACAGTCTATGGAGATTGTGCAGGGGCCGTGCGCACGTGGCGTCTAAGAGCGCAGCGCTTCGGCTACTGCCGAAGCGCTGCGCAAAAAGAAGTGACATGTCACTTCTTTCCTGCGCTTTGCCGGCAGCTCCTGCTCTGTCTATGGCAGGAGCTGCAGGCAGAGCGCATGGAATCGGCGCTCACTACGGACATTTCTGCAGCGATCTAAAGCGCACATGTGCTCTTCAGATCGCTGCAGAAATTTCTGCAGGGCTTGTACGCAACGTGCGCACATAGCCTTAGGGTAACAGGAAAAATCCACCATATAATTTATTGTGCAGTTTCTCCTGAGTACACAGATACCTCATATGTGCTGGAAATCAACTGTTTGGGCGCACAGCAGGGCTTGGAAGGGAAGGAGCGCCATTTGACTGTAAAATTAGCTGGAATCATTAGCGAATGCCATGTCGCGTTTAGAGAGGCCCTAAGGTGCCTAAACAGTGGAGCTTCCCCACAAGTGATCCTATTCTGAAAACTAGACCCCTCAAGGATTTTATCCAGTGGTATCCAGTATTGAGCATTTTGAACCCACAGGTACTTCACAGAATTTGATAACCTTAGCTCATCATATTGAAAATTTAAATTTTTTTTTGTTAAAAATAATGTTGCTTTAGTACCAAATTTCTCACTTTTTCAAGAGGAAACACCAAAAAGTGGACCCCAAAGTTTGTTATACAAATTTGTATGTGCTCAGTGATACCCTACATGTGGCCAAAAACCTCTGTTTGGACAAACAGGAGGGCTCGGAATAGAAGGAGCACCATATAAATTTTGGTAAAGTTGAAATAAGTTGCAGGCACCATGTCGCATTTGCAGGGCCCCTAAGATACCCATACAGCAGAAACCCGTACAAGTGACCACATTTTGGACACTACATCGGTCAAGGATTTTTTTAGGGGTATAGTGAGCAGGTAGTTCACAAAAATGTTGCTGTAGTGCCAAATTTCTCACGTTTAGGCTGTGTCCCCACGATTCGGTGACACTGCATCTAGGACGCAGTGTCAGCCCTTCTGTGCAGATGCCGGTGTTGTCCACACGAGAATGCAGCTGTCCGTGCCCACAATCCGGGTTCAAAATGGATACAGCCGCACACTAAATGCCATCAATGTGGCATAAATGCCATCAAACACAGCCTGGTTTGTAGGGCGGAGTGCTCAGTCAGAAAAAAACTCACTGCAAATATTTCAAAAGACTGACCTGCACATCCTACAAGTGTGTATAGGTGCCAGCTAAAAATCTAACTTGATTCAAATATTTGCAGTAAGTTTTTTTCTGACTGGGCACTCCGCCCTATAAACCAGGCTGTGTTCACAATCCTTATACCAGGAGTCCTGGCTGCCCAGGCATGGAGGTTAGTCCAGATAGTGGCATTTCAAGTTAGATTTTTAGTCTAGCTGCCCAGACATGGATGTTTTAACCTGGATAGTGGCATTTTAGTTAGGGACCCGGAATATTGAGATTTGCCTTGCCGTTTGGTTTCCGGGCTTACATGCATTGGCCAATTCATAAACTAAAAATCTCATTTTTTCATATAGCAGTAATGCAGTACCAGAGTTCCCTTATACATTGATGGCATTTAGTGTGCGGCTGTATCCATTTTGTATTTGCTAGGTTTTTTCAGCTGGCACCTATACACACTTGTAGGATGTGCAGGTCAGTCTTTTGAAATATTCACAATCCGGGTTCAGGCCGCTGCGGACTTTATTCTCCAGGCTGCGAAGAACACTGTCATCTCCACAGCATAAACTGACATCCTGGGTCTCAGGAAGCCGCGCCGCTGGTCAGTTTATGCTGCAGATAAAAGAAGCACAGGGGGCAGGAGGTTTCTAAACATCCCGTTACTGCGCTTGTACTGCACAACATCGCAGTCAAAACACTCTGCGCCCAAACCGCTGCAAATCCAGATCGTGGGCACACAGCCTAATAACCTAGGATGGATGGATGGATGGCTAGATAAATAGGAGTCAAACACATATATAATGTGTCACCTCCCTTCATATTCTAAGCTGGCACTTTTTAGTAACTTTCATATGGTACTGAAGGGTGTTTAACCTTGTATTTAGCCCGCCCCAAGAAAACAAAAAAAAAACAGGTAAAGGTAAAGCAGACGGCTGCAGACCACAGCTGGCAGCTTCAGCTTGGCTGGTAATCCAAAATGGAGGTGTCTCCATGCTGTTTTTTTTTAATTATTTATAAATAATGAAATAAAAAAGTGAGGTCCCCCAAATTGGATTACCAGCCAAGGTAAAGTGGACAGCTATCGTCTGGTATTCTCAGGGTGGAAAGAACCATGGTTGTTTGGCCCTTCCCAGCCTAAAAATGGGAGGCCACAGCTTCCCAGAAATGGCGCATCCATTAGAAGGGCTAATCCTGGCGCTTCGCACACCTCTTCCCGTTGCCCTGGTGTGGTGGCAAATGGGGTAATAAATGGGGTTGTTGGGGTTAGGGTTATGATGTCATGGCGTCTTTCAGATAACCAACATCACTAACCTAGTCAGTAGTAAAAAAAAAAAGATTCCCTCACATTCCCTCCTTCACCAATTTATTGAAAAGAAAAAAAAATCCGGTCCTCCGTAATCCATTTTGGAGGTCCTATGATGACTCTGGACCTTCCAGAATATGAGGGGCACACTCAGAGAACGTATCCCCCTTTTTCTGGAAGTGCAAACCCTCCATGTGAGGAGTGTGGTTGCAGTGATGCTGCACTCACATTCCTCGGGTCCACAGCATGGCAGTGTGAGCTGCAGTAAGCTCAGTGTCACTACTAGCAGGGAGCTGGCTGAGAGCCGCTCTGCACATGTGGCCAGGATCTTCTGAGAAGGAAGTGGAGGGATCGTGGGGTCACTGCAGTAGGTAACGGGATAGTCACTGCAGTAGGTAACGGGAGATCGGGATTGACAGGGGGTGACTTGGCTGGACCTGAGGAGAACTTTGATGTCGCATATGCGACAGAGAAGGAGGATGAGCGCAGCGTGTGAAGCGTGGGACTGGGGGGAGGGCACTTTGGCCATATCGGGGGACCGGGGGAGGCGACTTACCCCCCCCCCCATCTGACATGTTTGATCATGCCAGGTGGGAGATACGGTAAATCATTTTTTGCGATCTGAATCGTGATCTCTAGGGTCTGAGCTGCATCCGGTAGCTGAAACCACTGAGATTTTTCCGATGCTGAGGGGCGGTATACACTTTATTTCTTGCCACTGTTTTAAAACGGCGAATCAGAATAAGTAGCTTTTTCTGCTACCGTTTTAATCCGTAAGGCAGTCATAAAGGGGTTAAAGATCTGTGAAAATCTTTTTCCTTGTTCGGACATTCCAGTAAATGTTGCGCATTTTCTCGTGATTTGCTCGGCTTCATTTTCATGTTATTGTCGTCGTATTTTTTGTTTTTACTTTTATGACGAGGCTGAAGTCGGTTTCTTATTCGACCAATTTTTTAAAAATTTTTTAATGGTTTTTAGCAACAAAAATAAAAAATCACAATATAATCCCCTGCAGTGCGGAGCCCGGATGTGAATACACTGAAAAGCACCAACAAAAATGATATAACTGGCACAAAAATCAGCATCAAAGTGGCACCGAAGAGCGTTATATAAAACCATAATAATTTGCCCATAGAGTGAAATCAGAGAACAATGGCGGCTTTCCCTTTGTGATTACTAATTAATGCCAGAAACCCATTTCCATCAGCCGGAAGAGAACTTTACAGAACACCAGCTACTTATTCACATCTGAGTGAATTGGCTATTTGCTCACTTTGGTGCCAGTTCTGATGCCCAGAACCCATTTGGGCCGGGCTGAGGTGACCTGAATCTGATGCGAGACATCACTATATAATGGTGGTGTGAGATTAGTGACCCAAGGCCATTTAACCCTTTCAAAAATACCCTCCGGTGCCCACTTTGATGGCCTTTTTTGTGCCACTTTTATAGTTTTTGTAGCTGCTTTTAAGTATCTTCATATCAGGGCTCCTCGCTGTATTGTACTTTATTATTCGGATTTTTTTACGTTTGTTGTTAAACCTGTAAAAAGAAAAACTGAAAAAAATGCAAATAAGAAACCAACTTCAGCATCGAGTTTTTATTGCTGATGTCGAGCGATACGGGTGGGAAAATAAGGGAAATGTCTGTGATTACCACATATATACCCTGCCCCCCGCAGTGACTGACAGCCGCTCAGCATTAGAACCTGCTGTCAGTCAGTGCTAAGAGCGCGTATACAACCACTGATCACTGTATACTGAGCAATGACTAAAACCTCAACGGCGCCATCCCTATGACTGAAAGCCGGACACTGTCATATTATATGTTTATGATCACATGTAAATATGTCTTAGCTATTTTGTAACCACTAATTATCAGCAAAGTTGAAAAGAGGAATTTAATACATAACCTTTAATAAAGTATTAGTTAAAACGGTGCTCAGTGATGCAACTATAAAATTTGTGCAAACAAACAGAAAACCCAATTCAAGTCCGTCTGGACCAAATTACAATGAACTAATGCAGGAGCTGGTACACCGATTAGGAATAATTACTGTCAATAATGTATAAGTATACTTCAGACAGGCTCCATAGGTTCAAACATTCAAAAGGTGTCCGAGGTTTACAGATACTCCTAATTAATTGATATGATCTGATTGGTAGGCCAAAGAAACCTATACCCGTTAATGTGCTAGTTCAACCAATATGCTCCAGTGGGAACAAAAAATAATCGTACTCTCCCAGACTTATATTAATGCTGCATGATGGTACATTGTTAGTATCATACAAGAGTGCCCTCTCATAGTTATATAAAGATGCATTACATTAGAATTATTTCATTGTAAAAAACAACTTAAGTGTTTCACCAATATTATTCTAAGAGACTGAGATATTACCACTAAGGCATGAACCCAACAGTGGTGTACTGTGGGTTTATCCAAAGTAATCTCAGAATGGCCGAACTAATGTTCTTTATGCCCAAAGATTATGCATACAGATCAACAAAATCCTATCAGTGTGTAATTACACAAATGATAACTTGAAAAAAAGGGGTTGGTCTCAACCATTTGTGGATCCGGGTCAGTCGTTGGAGGGGGTCAATATTGAAAGATAAAATATGAAAGAAATCCTGTGTCAGGGCCTTTCAGAAGGAGTGATTACTAAAACCGAATTTGAATTTTTGATGCCTGTAAACCCCGTTGTGGCAACTTTTATAGTTTGGCCAAAATTCATAAAGGGTTAAACCCATTAAAAGGTAGACCCATTGTATCTGGCGTGAACAACATCAGTCAAAACAGTGGGCTCTATCTGGATGAAATATTGACTCCTTTTGTCTTGTTTTGTCTTTGTTTTGCCTTGCCATCATACGTGAGAGACACCTCTGATTTATTGAATATTTATTAAAACTGGATGGCCTTTCCGTGGACCCCAAAACCCTGCTTGCAAGCATTGATGTTGAGGCTCTCTACTCCTCCATCCCTCACACAAGAGGCATGGAGGCAGTAGACAGTTTCCTCAGCACAAGAGGCTACAATTTCAGACCCATAAAACCTTTGTCAAACAATTACTAAACTACTGTCTTGCACGCATCTTCTTCCTTTTTGATCACAGGTTCTTCCATCAGCTCAGAGGCGTGGCGATGGGGTGCCCTTGTGCCCCCACGTACGCAAACATCTATCTGGGCTGGTGGGAGGAAAAAGTGTTTTTTGACAACACCTCTGAGGCTCACATGTACTATCTGTCTAAAATAGAACTATGGCTCCGCTATGTGGATGATGTCTTCATCCTGTGGTCGGGAACACAGCATGAATTCCATTCCTTCATTAGCCTATTGAACATTAATAATTTGGGTTTGGCCTTCACCTTTGAAAATAACGAAACAGAAATTGCATTTCTGGACGTTTTAATCACGAAAAAAGTAACAGGTGAGATTTGTACAGATATGTACCGCACACCTACATCAACAAACTCTCTCTTACGATGGGAGAGTAGCCACCCAATAACATTGAAACGTGGCATACCAAAAGGTCAGTACCTGCGGGCTCGCAGGAACTGCTCGGACCAAGAAATGTTCAACAGACAAGCAAGGGACTTAAGACAAAGATTCCTAGACAGAGGTTTACCCAGGTCACGTTTTGAAAAAAGCGTATGGAGAGGTAAAAAATAAGAACAGGACAGAACTTCTCAACCCATTAATAAAAAAAAACAACCGTCAAAAACCGAGCCTTTTAGATTTATTACAACCTATGACAATGGAGCCCAGAGGGTAAGGAAGATCTTGCAAAAATATTGGGGAGTACTACAGATGGACGACGACCTGAAAGAAGGCCTTTGTGATCAGCCTAGTATCAGCCATAAAAAAGGTTGTTCCCTGAAGGACCGGTTAGTCCACAGCCATTTCAAGGCACCATCCAATGAAACTTGGCTTAAATCCAATATCACAGGATGTTATAAATGCGGGAATTGCATTGCCTGCCCCTACATAATTAAAAGTAAGACATTCATCAGCGATGTAACAGGGAAAGAATATGTCATCAAAGATTTTATCAATTGTAAGTCCGAAGGTGTGATCTATAAAATGACATGCTCTTGCAATAAAGAGTACATTGGTAAAACAAAGCGAGAACTGCGGCGGAGACTTGGTGACCATCTGGGGGATGTTTCACACAAAAGAGACACCCCCATCGCCAGACATATTAATACAGTACATAGCGGTGACACACAATCCATGCGGTTTTAAGGCATTGATATTGTGAAGAAACCACCGAGAGGTGGCCCCTGGGACCGGTCTATTTTACAGAGAGAATCCAAATGGATTTTCACCTTAGACACAACAGCACCAAAAGGTCAGTTGTGTTCTATAATGCTTTTCTCTGTTTACCTTACTATCGTCCCCCATCCCATCATTTATAATGCACAGATTTGTGTAGGTGATACTCTGGTAAATTTAGTCTGGTTTCCCGTCCAGAAAACCTTTTATGAGCTAACCAAGAAACCCTCAGTGAACTCACCCCTTCTTCTTGATACATACCTCTCATATGATGTGAACCATTTTCCTGTGTGAACTCAATTATAACCTTGGACACATATTTACCCTTTTTGATCATGATTGTTAAACCTGCACATATGCTGATAGATCAAAAAACTTTTTAACATTTTTTACTTTTCATTTTCAACAGATTCTGTAATCTGCCACAGCACCATATATGAATTATATTTTCGCCGTAAACTACATTGAGCAGTAGATGTGGTTTATAATATCCTGGTGTGAGAGCTGCGCAGCAAGCGCAGGATGACGTATAGTTGCGCTGGTGGCTCAGCATAGCATTGTGGTATATGAGGTTGCTATGCATTCTGGAACACATGACGCGCTTTAAGGGGCGTAACATTAAGGCAGCGTCATAGCACGCTATGCCCGTGCTCCCACGCGCCCAGTGCACCTCTTTAATGATGGCGCGCCCTTGGGGCGTGACAAGAGGGCGGCATCAATCCATACCGGATTTCACAGTCACCGGTGGCCCCGATGCATTGTGGGATTGATGACGCGCCCCAGTGACCATGCCCCGATGGGCGTGACCTGAGGGTTGCATTGCTTTATGCTGTTTACTACAGCTAGTGGCAGTCCCAGTGCACTGTGGGATTGATGATGCGTCCTAAGGGGCGGGCCTGGTGCACCATGGGAATCCCGATGCACTGTGTGATTGATGATGCATCCTAAGGGGCGGGCCAAGATGGCGGCGCCCACCACTCTCCCACGCTGGATATGTGGCAGCTATCAGTTCATGTTTTAATCACATTAAGGATGACAGGTGAGTGATTTATATATACATGATTGGCGAAGTGTGTCCTCCACTTGGAGCAATTAAGACAATTAGATTTTGAAGGCCTATTTAAGGATAGACATTGTGGTGGAAGGTGGTCCCAGATCTAGACCATCACTATTTGGGTCCGATTTTGATGTAATACTAGCCCTTGGCCTAAACCAAGCATCTCCCCTGATGAATCCCAGCGGAAGAAACGTGTCGGGAGGCTGTTGAAGCTATGACAGGGCCAGCTTAAATAGGGTCAGATTGGTACTGCCCTTGTAAGGGTTGGCGTCTATGGGGTTCTTGTGGGTATATATAGTCCACCTGGGGAGAGATCGTATGCCCCGCTGTGGACAGCTTTCCGACCCTATGAGAATATTGACCCCCTCCAATAACTGACCCGGATCCACAAATGGGTGAGACTAACCCTTTTTTCTTAAAGTTATCATTTGTGTAATTACACACTGATAGGATTTTGTTGATCTGTATGCATATTTATTGGGCATAAAGAACGTTAGTTCAGCCACTCTGAGATTACTTTTGATAAACCCACAGTACACCACTGTTGGGTTTTGTGTCTTAGTGGTAATATCTCAGTCTCCTGGAACAATATTGGTGAAACACTTAGTTCGTTCTTTACAATGAAATAACAATTCTAATGTAATGCATTTTTATATAACTATGAGAGGGCACTCTTGTATGACACTAACAGTGTACCATTATGCAGCATTAATATAAGTCTGGGAGAGTACTAATTTTTGGTTCCCACTGGAGCATATTGGCTGAATTGGCAGACTAACGGATATAGGTTTCTTTGGCCTAGGAATCAGATCATATCAATTAATTAGGAGCATCTGTAAACCTCGGATACCTTTTGAATATTTGAACCTATGGAGCCTGTCTGAAGTATACTTATACATTATTGACAGTAATTATTCCTAATCGGTGTGCTAGCTCCTGCATTAGTTCATTGTGATTTGGTCCAGGCGGACTTGAATTGGGTTTTCTGTTTGTTTATTTGCACAAATTGTATAGTTGCATCACTGAGCAATGTTTTAATTAATACTCTATTAAAGGTTATGTATTAAATTCCTCTTTTCAACTTTGCTGATAATTAGAGTAATTCTGACCTGAAACATTTCTATCCTCAGCAAAAAAACGCCAGGGACAAAATGTAAGCCCCTGTCCAGGACTTTGATCTGCTTAATGGCTAGAACTGCGGGTTGTCAAAACCAAAACATTATGTCACGCCAGAGTGTACAGACACTCAGCGTGCAGCGTAACACAAGGAAAACAATGGAAATGATAATAAAGGAAGGTCCTGATGATGGGGAGAGGGGACACCACCTGCAACTCACCTATGATTTCTAACATGTCTATATGGGTCTTCTTCCCCTCCTTTGTCAGCCCTTGCTCATTTTAACCTCACCCTGGCTAGTGAGAAGGCCAGCGAGAGCAGTACACAGAGAGAGGGCAAATAGACACAAAAAAAGAAAAACATTTCAAGGCCTTCCAATGAATGCAGCTAAACACCACAGCAGCAATAGTCACAACTCCTCAGCTTCTTCCAGAAACAGGTTCCTTCCAAAAAGGTCAGTATAGAATGAGAATCTATAACTGGCATCAGATGGTAAGATACATGACTTTTTATAACAAAGGGGAGTGGTCACAAAAGAGATACACCTGAGATTAAGGCTACAAAGGATAGCCAGATTAGAAAGAGTCCTTAACTCCTACAGTAGAAAGTAGATTCAGTCAAATTAAGTTGTAGACCTGCAAACAATAAGTTGCTGTGACCTTCTGATCCCCGACTCACCAGAGGTCTCCCCAGAGCGGGACAGACTCATAACACATATAATATATAAAGCTGAATGTGTGTGTGTGTGTGTGTGTGTGTGTGTGTATGTATGTCCGGGATTGGCATTTGCACCGTCGCAGCTACAGCCACAAAATTTTGCACACTCACACTTCTGGACCCCGAGAGCATTATAGGCTATGTTTCGAGGGGAAATTTTAACCCCGCGCTTTACAGTTATTCGCCAAAAAACCTGCCTCCATTAAAGCGAATGGAGCTGGGAGCCACAGTGCAGCCAGAACTTCAGAAGAATGCGCAGCCACGCCCTTATATGGAATGTTGGCGTGTCACAATGCAGCCAGGGAAAGAGACAGGGAAAGAGGCAGACACAGACAGGGAAAGAAACAGACATAGACAGGGAAAGAGACAGACACAAAGAGACAGACAAAGAGACAGACTGATAGGGAAAGAGACAGACAGGGAAAGAGAGGGAAAGAGAGAGACAGGTTAAGAGACAGCCACTGACAGGTAAAGAGACAGACACAGGGAAACAGACAGACAGGGAAAGAGAGGGAAAGAGACAGACAGTGTAAGAGACAGACAAAGACAGGTAAAGAGACAAACAAAGAGACAGACACAGGGAAAGAGACAGAGGGAAAGAGACAGACAGTGTAAGATAGGGAAAGAGACAGACAGGGAAAGAGACAGACAGGGAAAGTAACAGAGATAGATAGACAGACAGGGAAAGAGATTGAGACAGACGGAGAAAGAGACAGAGACAGTCAGAGACAGACAGGGAAAGAGACAGACAGACAAAGAGAGAGAGAGAGACAGAGAGATATATACAGAGGGGGAGATAGACATTATAATTACATTTCTATTTGTTTTGTGGTTTATGTGTGCAGAATATATTTTTGTTAATACATTCTATTTTGTTAACAGCAGTTATTAACCCGGGCGAAGCCGGGTAGTACAGCTAGTTATCCATAAATTCATTCATATTCAAGTTCATTTTTTCTTGTTCCATATTGGAGATCTTGTCATATCCTTCTTATTGATTCTCCTTCCTCCTCTTTATTTTCTGAATTCCAAAATTCTCTGAATGACGTATTAGAATGAACATTTTCTCTTTGATAATCACATTTATCAGGATTACAGTCTGAAGATTCCAGATCTGTAGATTTTTGCAGCGTCCGTGCAATAGTTATTGTGAGGGGTTTTCTTTAAGATTTACTTCTGTGAAAGAAGGTGTTTGCCCGACATTGCGCTATGAGCCAAATGTCTATCCTGGTGCAGAGAAAGGCGGCAATCGCTCTCCCCCTAGAAGTGGGACTCCTGGGACAAACAGGGGACAAATTTGGAAGGGAAAAATGTTTGATCTGTGTTGGTCAGAAATAAACTCCATTTTAGTATAGGTTATTACTTATGTTGTGCTCTGATCTGGAAGAACAGGAATTGTGAGCACTTTGGGAATTTCACAGAATGGATTGATAAAGGTATAACTAGATTGTACCCATTATTTAGAGCAGAGGTCTCATGCGGCCCCTCAGGCTGCTTCGTGCGACCCCCAGGCCCGTGCCCCTGTTGACTATCACGGCCGGTGTAGGGGCCACCCGCAGCCACTGTCTGCGCTTTATGTCAGATGAATGTTTTGCCGGCGCTGCGCTCTCAGAGTCAAATGCTCTGTGCACAACTATTCCTCCAGTGGAAACTGCCTGTCCTCAGCTGGTTACCTCTGATTGGCGGACGGCTACGGCTGCATTGGAAACGTTGAGCATAAAGAGCCTGACTCTGCGCACGCAGCTGCGACAAAACAATCACCTGACAAATTGCTGACCGGGGCTGCGGCCCCTGCACCGGCCGCAATAGTCAACGGGGGCACGGGCCTGCAGACAGCAAGAAGCAGAGATGAGGCAGCCGAGGGAACGTGGGACAGGTGAGAAGAATGGTGTTTTGTTTTTTTTTTGTGTGTGTATGTGAAGGATGGCACATTAACCCCTTAGCGACCTATGACGTACTGGGGACGTACTGGGTACGTCATGGCTCCCTGGTACTTAAGGACCCATGACGTATTAAGTACGTCATGGCGAAATTGTGGCCCCGGAGGCTGCGATCGCTTTGCAAATACCTTTGATTTGCGGCGGAGGGGGCCTCTGCCTGACCTCAGGAGGGGTGGTGTCTCCTCCCCTGACTTATGGAGGCTGTGATTGGCTGGCAAAAGCCGCTCAGCCAATCACAGCCACTGTAATGTTTTTGCCTCTGAAAATGGCTAAAACATTGAAATCCAGCCATGATCAGTGCAGCTATAGCACTGATCATTGGCTGGAGCTGGGTGACCTGTGTTTCACCCGCCCCCAGCTCTGATTGGAGGGAGCGGCCTTGTGACCGATCTCGCCAATCACTGTGGATCTGGTACCGGAGACCACTCCCCTCAACTTCACTCCGGCGTCTGTGGAAGCTGAGGAGAGCGATTGGTAAGTTATAGCGCCACTGCCCCCCTTCAGCCGTCACATTACTATAGGATGAGGACATTACTATAGGAAGGGGACAAGGTGGGCACATTACTATAGGATGGGGACAAGGTGGGCACATTACTATAGGATGGGGACAAGGTGGGCACATTACTATAGGATGAGGACATTACTATAGGATGGGGACAAGGTGGGCACATTACTATAGGATGGGGACAAGGTGGGCACATTACTAAAGGATGGGGACATTACTGTAGGATGGGCACATTACTATAGAATGGGACAACTATAGGATGGGGACGGTACTGCAGGATAGGGAGATTGCTACAAGTGGACAAGGATGGGGAACATTACTATAAGATGGGGACAAGGATGGACACATTACTATAGATTGGGGACATTACGATAAGATGGGGACAAGGCTGCGGACATTACTATAGGATGGGGACAAGGATGAGGCACATTACTGAAGGATGGAGACTAGGATGGGGAACAATACTACAAGGGGACAAGGATGGGCACATTACAACAAGATTGGGAACATTACTAAAAGATGTTGGCCAAAATGTCTATATAGTGCTAATTGTAACACTATTAGTTACAAGAAAGGGATAAAATGTAAAAAAAAACCCTCAAAGTAAGGCATGACTTTTTTTTTAAACCATCAAATTTTTTTTTATATATATTTAAACAAAGAATGTGCACATTTGTTATAATAAGCAAGTGAAAAATGTTCAAAATCTGTGATCCAAAGGTGTGATAAAAATAAAAAAAAAAATGGTACCAATAAAAATGTCATTTTGACCTGCAAAGAATGCGGCCCCCCAAAATATTTTTCTCCTCTGTGCGGCCCATACACCCAGCCGAGTTTGAGACCCCTGCTTTAGAGGAATGTGATATGTACATTGTGTAATGTTCAGCAGAGATTTGGGTAACAGAAGAATGACTTTCATTATCTGCAATTATTATTTTACTTGATAAAGGATAAAAATAAATGTTATTCACTGATAAAGGGGAGAAGAGATCAATAGAAAACTAATCAATAGATGTAAGGGGAAGGGAAATTGAGAGTTGTCACAATTTTATCCATCATTGTTGGATATTTGGCTGACAACATCCACTTGTTACACGCCTGTCCCGTGTCTGGGATCTGCCCCTTCCCCCGCTCTGCTAAACTTTCCTGTGCTCCACGATGGGCTTTGTAAGTAGCCGGACACGCTCCATGTGCTGAGCTTAACTGGCCTCTATAAGGCTACCAAGATACACCCCTGTGTCCTGGTATTAGGACTATTAGGCTATGTGCGCACGCTGCGTTTTTTTTACGCTGCGTTTTTACCGCGATTTGGTGCGTTTTTGGCTGCGTTTTGCTGCGTTTTTGATCTCTGCGTTTTGCTGCGTTTTTCCAATGCATTGCATGGGCGGAAAACGCAGAAAAACGCAGGAAAGAATTGACATGTCCAATTTTTTTTTTCAAGCTCAAAAACGCAGCTTAAAAAAACAGTTGTGTGCGGACAGCAAAAATGAAAACTCATAGACTTTGCTGGGGAAGCAAAGTCATGCAGTTTTGAGGCCAAAAACGCACCCGAAAAACACGCAAAAACGACGCGAAAAATGCACTGTGCGCACATAGCCTTAGTCTGTCTGTGCACAGCGACCTGTCTGCAGTCTCCAGAACATCTCCAGCACCTCAGCTACCAATCTGCCTGTGGCTTCCAGTATCTGCTCCTGTCTGAGGTCTCCAGGACGTCTGCGGCTTCCAATACCTCAGTTACCTGTCTGCCTGTGGGTGTCAGTACCTCTGCAGCCTGTCTGCAGTCTTCAGGACCTCTGCTGTATGCCTGTGACTGGTAGTGCCTCTGCTGCTCGTCCCAGGTTTTCCAGGATATCTGCTACATGTCCGTCCACGGCTTTCAGCCTCCTGTCTGCCTACAGCTTCCATTACCTCACTTTGTGACCCCCTGACAGAATCCAAGACCATGGCTCCCAATGGCACAGTAACACCCATTTTTGGGAAAGTCCCTACACAACTCCGCTCCGTACACCTCGTACACACGCGGCTCTGCTCCGTACACCTCGTACACACACGGCTCTGCTCCGTACACCTCGTACACACACGGCTCTGCTCCGTACACCTCGTACACACACGGCTCTGCTCCGTACACCTCGTACACACGCGGCTCTGCTCCGTACACCTCGTACACACGCAGCTCTGCTCCGTACACCTCGTATACACACGGCTCCGCTCCGTACACCTCGTACACACACGGCTCCGCTCCGTACGCCTCATACACGCACGGCTCTGCTCCGTACACCTCGTACACACACGGCTCCGCTCCGTACACCTCGTACACACACGGCTCTGCTCCGTACACCTCGTACACACACGGCTCCGCTCCGTACACCTCGTACACACACGGCTCCGCTCTGTACACCTCATACACACACGGCTCCGCTCCGTACACCTCGTACACACACGGCTCTGCTACATCCACACTGTAAACCCCTCCTGACCCCACACATAAACTTCCCCTCATCCAGCACCATGACACCCAGCACAGCAGAGTCCTGCATACACTGAGGAGCTGACCATGTGACCTCTGACTCCTCCCCTCCATGTGACATCATCACAGGTGCTGTAAGCACAGAGCAGCCATATATCTAGTGTGCGGCTCTGCAGGTGGAGGTAGGTGCAGGGTATTATATATCTAGTGTGCGGCTCTGCAGGTGGAGGTAGGTGCAGGGTATTATATATCTAGTGTGCGGCTCTGCAGGTGGAGGTAGGTGCAGGGTATTATATATCTAGTGTGCGGCTCTGCAGGTGGAGGTAGGTGCAGGGTATTATATATCTAGTGTGCGGCTCTGCAGGAGGAGGTAGGTGCAGGGTATTATATATCTAGTGTGCGGCTCTGCAGGTGGAGGTAGGTGCAGGGTATTATATATCTAGTGTGCGGCTCTGCAGGTGGAGGTAGGTGCAGGGTATTATATATCTAGTGTGCGGCTCTGCAGGTGGAGGTAGGTGCAGGGTATTATATATCTAGTGTGCGGCTCTGCAGGTGGAGGTAGGTGCAGGGTATTATATATCTAGTGTGTGGCTCTGCAGGTGGAGGTAGGTGCAGGTTATTATATATATCTAGTGTGCGGCTCTGCAGGTGGAGGTAGGTGCAGGGTATTATATATCTAGTGTGCGGCTCTGCAGGTGGAGGTAGGTGCAGGTTATTATATATCTAGTGTGCGGCTCTGCAGGTGGAGGTAGGTGCAGGGTATTATATATCTAGTGTGCGGCTCTGCAGGTGGAGGTAGGTGCAGGGTATTATATATCTAGTGTGCGGCTCTGCAGGTGGAGGTAGGTGCAGGGTATTATATATCTAGTGTGCGGCTCTGCAGGTGGAGGTAGGTGCAGGGTATTATATATCTAGTGTGCGGCTCTGCAGGTGGAGGTAGGTGCAGGGTATTATATATCTAGTGTGCGGCTCTGCAGGTGGAGGTAGGTGCAGGGTATTATATATCTAGTGTGCGGCTCTGCAGGTGGAGGTAGGTGCAGGGTATTATATATCTAGTGTGCGGCTCTGCAGGTGGAGGTAGGTGCAGGGTATTATATATCTAGTGTGCGGCTCTGCAGGTGGAGGTAGGTGCAGGTTATTATATATCTAGTGTGCGGCTCTGCAGGTGGAGGTAGGTGCAGGTTATTATATATCTAGTGTGCGGCTCTGCAGGTGGAGGTAGGTGCAGGGTATTATATATCTAGTGTGCGGCTCTGCAGGTGGAGGTAGGTGCAGGGTATTATATATCTAGTGTGCGGCTCTGCAGGTGGAGGTAGGTGCAGGGTATTATATATCTAGTGTGCGGCTCTGCAGGTGGAGGTAGGTGCAGGGTATTATATATCTAGTGTGCGGCTCTGCAGGTGGAGGTAGGTGCAGGGTATTATATATCTAGTGTGCGGCTCTGCAGGTGGAGGTAGGTGCAGGGTATTATATATCTAGTGTGCGGCTCTGCAGGTGGAGGTAGGTGCAGGGTATTATATATCTAGTGTGCGGCTCTGCAGGTGGAGGTAGGTGCAGGGTATTATATATCTAGTGTGCGGCTCTGCAGGTGGAGGTAGGTGCAGGGCATTATATATCTAGTGTGCGGCTCTGCAGGTGGAGGTAGGTGCAGGGTATTATATATCTAGTGTGCGGCTCTGCAGGTGGAGGTAGGTGCAGGTTATTATATATCTAGTGTGCGGCTCTGCAGGTGGAGGTAGGTGCAGGGTATTATATATCTAGTGTGCGGCTCTGCAGGTGGAGGTAGGTGCAGGGTATTATATATCTAGTGTGCGGCTCTGCAGGTGGAGGTAGGTGCAGGGTATTATATATCTAGTGTGCGGCTCTGCAGGTGGAGGTAGGTGCAGGGTATTATATATCTAGTGTGCGGCTCTGCAGGTGGAGGTAGGTGCAGGTTATTATATATCTAGTGTGCGGCTCTGCAGGTGGAGGTAGGTGCAGGGTATTATATATCTAGTGTGCGGCTCTGCAGGTGGAGGTAGGTGCAGGGTATTATATATCTAGTGTGCGGCTCTGCAGGTGGAGGTAGGTGCAGGGTATTATATATCTAGTGTGCGGCTCTGCAGGTGGAGGTAGGTGCAGGGGCTCTATTATTTGGGGGTCCTCATTCTCATTAACCCCTTCATGTCTCAGCTATTTTCACCTTTAACCAGTTCAGGACCAGTTTCCCGCTATTCCTGACCGGCTCATGTACATTCAGTTTAACCCATTAAGGACGGAGCCAGTTTTATACGTCATGACTCGGCCATTTTCTACAATTCTTACCAGTGTCACTTTGACAGGTTTCGAAAGGTAACGCCAAAAAAGTGGACCCCACAGTTTATTACCCACTTTCTTATGAGCGCGGTGATACCCCACATGTGGTCAGAAACCTCTGTTTGGACAAATGGGAGAAGCCGGAACAGAAGGAGCAATATGTGAATTTTGGAAAGGAAATTTGGCTGAAATAGATTGCGGGCACCATGTAGCATTTGTAGGGCCGCCAAGGTACCTAAACAGCAGAAACCCCCCACAAGTTACTCCATTTTGGAAACTAGACCCCCTCAAGGAATTTCTCTAGATGTTTGGTGAGCACCTGGAACCCCCAGAGGCTTCACAGAATTTTATAACGTTGAGCCGTGAAAATTAAAAAAAAAAAACATTTTTACCACAAAATTATTACCTTAACCAGATAGCTTTTATTCACAAGGGTAACAGGAAAATATGCACCATAAAATTTATTGTGCAATGTCTCCTGAGTGCGAAGATACTTCATATGTGGTGGTAATCAACTGTTTGGTCGCACGGCAGGACTTGAAAGGGAAGGAGTGTCATTTGACTGTAAAATTAGCTGGAATTATTAGCGAATGCCAAGTCGCATTTAGAGAGCCCCTAAGGTGCCTAAACAGTGGAGCTCCCCCACAAGTGATCCCATTTTAGAAACTAGACCCCTCAAGGATTTTATCCAGGGGTATATTGAGCATTTGAACCCACAGGTACTTCACAGAATTTTATAACATTAGGTCGTCATATTGAAAATGTTCATTTTTTTTTTAACAAAAATGTTGCTTTAGCACCAAATTTCTCACTTTTTCAAGAGGAAACACGAAAAAGTAAACTGCACAGTTTGATAGACTACATGTGGCCAAAAATCCCTGTTTGGACAAATGGGAGGACTTGGAACGGAAGGAGCACCCTGTGAATTTTGGAAAAGTTGAAATAAATGGCGGGCACCATGTTGCATTTGCAGGGCCCCTAAGGTACCTATACAGCAGAAACTCCCCACAAGTGACCCCATTTTGGACACTAGACCTCTAAAAAATTTTATTCAGGGTTACAGTGAGCATTTTAACTCCACAGGTAGTTTACAAAAATGTTGCTGTAGTGCCAAGTTTCTCACTTAGACTGTGACGCAGTGTCAGCTCTTCTGTGCAGCTGCCAGTGTTTTCCACACGAGAATGCAGCTGCCCGTGCCCACGATCTGGGTTCAGGCCACTGCGGACTTTATTCTCCAGGCTGCGAAGAACACACTCATCTCCATAGCATAAACTGACATCCTGCGTCTCAGGAAGCCGCGCCGCTGGTCAGTTTATGCTGCAGATAAAAGAAGCACAGTCGGGATGAGATTTCTAAACATCCCGCTACTGCGCTTGTACTGCACAACATTGCAGTCAAAACACTCTGCGTCCAAACCGATGCAAATCCTGATCGTGGGCACATAGCCTAATAAGCTAGGATGGATGGATAGATAAATAGATGTCAAACACATATATAATGTCCCACCCCCCTGCATATTCTAAGCTGGCACCATTTAGTGACTTTCATGTGGCACTAAAGGGTGTTTAGGCTTGTATTTAGCTAAAAAAAAAATAAAAAAATAATTGAAAAAACAACAGAATAAAAAAAAACAGCTAGGGTAAAGCAGACGGCTGCAGACCACAGCTGGCAGCTTCATATTGGCTGGTATTACAAAATGAAGGTCTCCCCATGCTGTTTTTTTAATATATAAATAATTTTAAAAAAAAAGTGGGGTCCCCCTGTGAAGGGGTCTTTCTCACACAATTAACAGAGCGAGAGATGAGTGAACAATCCAAAGCATATTTATTCTATGCAATATAGAATGACCATTAAATAATCCACCACACGGAGGGTAGAAATGGCATAAATGTCCCGGAGTTCAGTCATACTCCTCCAGCAATCCTTCTCCAGGGAAATCGGGGTTTCTCACAGTGTCTTTGGGGTGCTGGCTGCAGCCTCGGCGTCTCCCTCAGAGGTTCAATCTAGCTTCCTCTTTCTTGTAAGTCTCACCCAGAATCACTAATCTCTCAGGTAAACCGAGTTTAGGTGGATTCCAGGTCCCCTCCCCCAGACCTAGGCACAGAAGCACTTCAAGGGAATAAATCCTGACTTAACAGGACAAACAATATATCGAATAGACAGACCACCACGCCCAAAACATGAACCCACACAAAATGGTACTTAACCCACAATATCACACCATGACATCCCCCAAATTGGATTTCCAGCCAAGGTAAAGTGGACAGCTGTGGTCTGGTACTCTCAGGGTGGAAAGACCCATGGTTATTTGGCCCTTCGCCCCGACTCTTCCCATTGGCGTAATGCGGTGGCAAATGGGGAAATAAATAGGGTTGTTGGGGTTAGGGTTAATGATGTCACAGCATCTATCAGATACTTGACATCACTAACCTAGTCAGTAATAAAAAAAGGACAAAAAAAAATTATTTGAAAAAACACTCCCCAACACATTCCCTCTTTCAGCAATTTATTGAAAAGAAAAAAAATTCCGGTCTGCCGTAATCCATTTTGGAGGTCCTACAACGATTTTGTACCTTCCAGAATATGGGTCGCACACTTTGAGAACGTATCCCCCATTTTCTGGAAGTGCAAACCCTCCATGGGAGGAGTGTGGGTGCAGTGATAACTGCACTCACACTTCCCGGGTCCACAGCATGGCAGTGTGAGCTGCAGTAAGCTCAGTGTCACTACTAGCAGGGAGCCGGCTGAGAGCCGCTCTGCATATGTGGACAGGATCTTCTGAGAAGGAAGAGGAGGGATTGTGGGGGATCGTCACTGCAGAAGGAAACGGGAGACTTGGGATTGACAGGGGGTGACCTGGCTGGACCTGGGGAGAACTTTGATGTTGCATCTGACATGTCAGATACGAAAGAACTCAGAGGAGAAGGATGGTCCATTTTAGTTGATTGGGTGGGGGGGCAGTTTGGCCACATTCGGGGACCGGGGGAGGCGACTTATCTCCCATCTGACATGATTAATCATGCCAGGTGGGAGATAAATCATTTTTTTCTGCCCGAATCGTGGTCTCCAGAGACTGAGCTACCCTTGGTAGATGAAACCACTGAAATTTTCCGATGTTGGGGGGGCGGCATACACTTGATTTCTTTATTGCTTGCCGGCAGCTGCGGGAGGGGATTAACACCGAACGCTAGGACATAATTTTACTTCCTGCGGTCGTTAAGGGGTTAAAGTCTACAAGCTCCGAAACCAGTTTAGAATATCTAAACTTTTTTTATTTACATAATTTTTCTAGTTTAGGAGTGAAATATAATGTGGGCACATTTTGTAATTGGGTAATTTTCACTATTTTGCTGCCTTCAAACAAGCAATGGGTGGCAAATTGTGTGTCAGCGAGTGCACAGATCCGTACGCCATGTGTGGCCCCTCTTCTTCCGTTAGAGACAAGAATACATCGAATCCTAATCCCATTGTCCTGTTCTTAACTGAAAAACTGGGAAATTATTTGTTTTTGTACTTTTTTATTTTCCTACTCTTAAGGCCACTTTACACACTGCGATATCAGTACCGATATCGCTAGTGTGGGTACCCGCCCACATCTGTTCTGCGACACGGGCAAATCACTGCCCGTGGCGCACAACATCACCCAGAGCAGTCACACATACTTACCTTCCCTACGACGTCGCTGTGACCGGCGAACCGCCTCCTTTCTAAGGGGGCGGTCCGTGCGGCGTCACAGCGACGTCACTGAACTGCCGCCCAGTAGCAGCGGAGGGGCGGAGATGAGCGGGACGTAACATCCCGCCCACCTCCTTCCTTCCGCATTGTGGCCGGGAGACAGGTAGGGGAGCTTCCTCGTTACTGCGGCGTCACACGCAGCGATGTGTGCTGCCGCAGGAACGAGGAACAACTTTGTTACTGCTGCAGTAACGATAATCGAGAATGGACCCCCATGTCACCGATGAGCGATTTTGCACGTTTTTGCGACGATGCAAAATCGCTCATAGGTGTCACACGCAACGGCATCGCTAATGCGGCCGGGTGTGCGTCACGAATTCCGTGACCCCAACGACTTAGCATTAGCGATGTCGTAGCGTGTAAAGCCCGCTTTATTATGGAAGGAATTACTCTTTTATTTTTCCATTCACATTGTCGTATGAAGGATTGTTTTTTTATAACGATAATGTGCTACTTTCACAGTTGTACTATTTACATAGCACATTTCATGTTGAATATTTTTTAGTACCCAAATAATATCTCACCTCCCTTATCTCCATTAATTTTACATATCGCCTCATCTCCTTCCCATTCAGGTCCTTATAATATCGGATCCTCTCAGTGGAGATCTTCTATAGAAGAGAATTCTCCTGATTTCCCCGTGAAGGATGGATATGGACAGGGACAAGATGGCGGAGAGGATATTACACCTCACCCTAGAGATCCTCTTCCGGCTTACTGGAGAGGTGAGAGATTCTGATGACGTCGCATTACATCATTCTTATCTATGGGAATAACAGATGGACAGAACTGGAGAGGTGAGGACTCTGGAAATGTCTGGAGTGAGATTTATTACTGTGTCTCTCCATAACCAGGATTACACAGTAGTGAAGAAGACCTCTAGTGAGCGCTGTCAGGCCCCTGTGTCTGAGGGATGGGGAAGACCCCTGAGCCCAATCACGGGGCCTCCACCTCACCCCCCGATACATGAGGACATCAATGACCAGAAGATCCTAGAACTCACCTACAAGATGATTGAGCTGCTGACTGGAGAGGTGACACTGCTGGGAATGCTGGGACATTATACAGTAACGCTATGAAGGGATCGGGGGTGACGGTATCATTGTATGTGTCAGGTTCCTATAAGGTGTCAGGACGTCACCGTCTATTTCTCCATGGAGGAGTGGGAGTATTTAGAAGGACACAAAGAGCTGTACAAGGACGTCATGATGGAGGTTCCACAGCCCCTCACATCACCAGGTAATAGACAGGACTAAATACACACGGCCTATAATTCTCTGTATGTAAGGAATGAATTCAGTCCCTGTATGTGTCTCCTCCAGGTCTATCCAGTAAGAGGACAACACCAGAGAGATGTCCCCGTCCTCTTCTCCCACAGGACTGTAAACAAGAAGATCCCGATGTTCCTCAGGATGTGTTTCCTCCAGCTCTATCCAGTAAGAGATATCTACTCATGTACTTTCTGCACTAATTTTGTGTTTACATTTTTAGACTTTCTGCTCTGGTTTTTCAGCTGTATTTTCTTTGCTTCTGCTTCTTCTGCTGTTTGTTTCTAGTGCCTTCTTTATGTCGTTATGAAGGCAACTCAAAGACCTGCAGAGGGTTCATGAATATCCTGTTTCCCCAAAAAGACGACCTACACCAAAAATAAGAGCTAGCATGATTTGTTGGGATTTTTGGAGAATGGTTGAAATAAAATAATAAGATCTAGTTACAGTCAGGACCAGTGTTGGGAGGAAACAAACTGCGCAATTTCTCAGGAACCGCACTCTCTTAGGGACGCCATCAGAGGTATTCTAAAGTTGATTGTTTAAGGACCTTTGATCACATCAGAGTCATGTGACATGATGTTATTAATCTTTTAACATTTCCACATCTTAAGCGGGTTTTACACGCTACAATATATCTAACGATGTGTCGGCGGGGTCATGTCTTAAGTGACGCACATCCGGCATCGTTAGTGTTGTAGTTGCGTGTGACACCTACGTGCGATTCCGATTGTACGCAAAAACATTGATCGCATACACATCGTTCATTTTCTAAAAATTGAACATCCGGTTGTTCAATGTTCCCGAGGCAGCATACATCGCTGTGTGTGACACCCCGGGAATGATGAACACCGCTTACCTGTGTCCCGCCGGCTATGCGGAAGGAGGTGGGCGGGATGTTTACGTCCCGCTCATCTCCGCCCCTCCACTTCTATTGGGCGGTTGGTGTGTGACGTCGCTGTAACGCTGAACGTCCCTCCCCCTTCAGGAAGTGGATGTTCGCCGCCCACAGCGAGGTCGTATGGCAGGTAAGTACGTGTGACGGGGGGTTACAGCATTGTGCAACACGGGCAACAAATTGGCCATGCCGCACAAGCGATGGGGGCGGGTGCAATCACAAATGCGATCGCACGTTTAATTGAAACGTGTAAAGCAGCCTTTATTCTGGCAGATTGTGCGGGATTAACCCTTTTTCTTCTTTTGGTTTGAAGACATATTTGTATAGACCGCAAGACCCTGCTACCTGCATTGGTTAAAAAGCCTCAGAATAGGCCATCAACGTTACAGTCCCGGACAACACTGTTAAATATCCGACATCTGTCTTTATCTATTTTATTTTCGTCTTAAAAAAAACCCTCATTGAAATTGTCTATGTTGTGTGTCAATGTTACTAGGAGAATTTTGCAGCTTCTGACAACTGGCATGGCAGCGTCAGGATCTGTGGATACTGCACTCTGCCTGCTAACTTCTTTGATATTTGTGAGCAGCTCAAGTAGACACAGGCATGAAACCACAGGCTTAGGCAGGCTAGCAAGAGTTAATCTCTGCTAGGCTGCTTGTTAATATCTTTCATTACATGCTGTAGGGGAGCCAGTGTCATTCGCTCCCCTCCTGTATATACTGGGTGGACTATTCCATTAATGCCAGCTGTAGTTTACCTATACTGGTCTGGTCAGGTGTTGTGAATTGTTGCTGTGACCAGTTTTGGTGTTAACCCTTGTTGTCTTTTATGTTGCTGCTTTCCTGCTCTTGCTTTTCTCCTTAGTCTCTCATTGTTTAATTCTGTGAGTTTGCAGTATGTATGAATTTTGGTTTTCTTATTTGTTTTAATCTTTTTCCATCATATTCCTGCCCCTTCCTTCCCTAGGGGGATAACAGATTTGTCATCTGGTCAGGAGAATAGTAAGGCCCAAGACTCTGGCATCTCCACTTACAGGAGTAATCCAGAAGTTAGAGAGAGCCTAAGGTCTCCTAGCATGAGGGACAGTATAGGAGCCCCTTGTGCCTCGCTATCCTGTATTCATATCGTGACAAATCAGATTATTTACTGTAGGAAATTTCAGAGAACTGGTGCTACTGGAGAGATATTTTGGAGACAGGAATGGGAGGTCCGAATTAACGAAGATGTAACCCTAAGATCTCGAAATTAGAAAATAGATTCAGAATAATTTGGTTCCTAGTTTAATTTCTGATGTTATGGTTTAAAACACAATGTGCTTTCAAAATATCATTAAAAACTAATAACATTGTGTTTATATTTAGCAGATGACTGTATTGGGAGTTCAGATGGACCTCTAATATCTTCAGAATTTATAACAGAGGATGAAAGTATCACACATGATACATATAAGGAGCATGCTGTTGTCCCAGATATACCTCCAGTCCTTCCTAGGATTGATCTATCATCTGATCTTTTCAAACAAGTCCAAAATTCCAATCATCAAAAAACTCACACAGGGGAGAAGCCATTTTCATGTTCAGAATGTGGGAAATGTTTTATTCGGAAATCAAACTTTGTTAGACATAAAAAAATTCACACAGGGGAGAAGCCATTTTCATGTTCAGAATGTGGGAAATGTTTTATTCAGAAATCACAACTTGTTGTGCATCAAAGATCTCATACAGGGGAGAAGCCATTTTCATGTTCAGAATGTGGGAAATGTTTTATTCAGAAATCAAAACTTGTTGTGCATCAAAGATCTCATACAGGGGAGAAGCCATATTCATGTTCAGAGTGTGGGAAATATTTTACTAGGAAATTATGTCTTGGTTACCATCAAAAAAATCACACAAAATCAAAAATCAATCAAAAAAACATTTTTATGTTCTGAATGTGGAAAATGTTATTCTCAGAAATCGGATCTCGTTAAACATTTGCTGAAGCCATACAGGGAAAGAACCTTTTTCATGTTGTGAATAATTGAAATGTTTAGGGCTCATGCGCACGTTGCTCTTTTTTTTTTTTTTTGCGTTTCTGCAGCATTTTAAGCTGCAGCGTCACATTGTCAAAATTCATGCGTGCTGCTTCACCAGCAAAGTATCTATGAGAATCATGCAAAATCCGTGCGCACGATGCTGTTTTAAACGCAATGTTTTGATTGTCAAAAATTTGAGAAAATCTCTGCGTTTAAAAAAGTAGCAGTCACTTCTTTTGTTCATTTTGGCAGCGTTCTACACCCATTGAAATCAATGAGTTGTAGAAAAACGCTACCAAAATGCTAAGCAGAACGTTTGCATGTTTATTTGACAATAAAAAACGCAGGTCTTTTGGTCTCTCTCTCTCTCTCTCTGTCTCTATCTCTCTCTCTGTCGATGTCGGTCTCTCCTTCCCACCCCCTCTCTCATACTCCCCGATTACAGATGCTGCGCTGCACGGCGTTCACACTGTGGCGGCTTCTCTTTTGAAATTGCCGGTCGCTCATTATTCAATCTCCTATTCCCTGCTTCCTCTGCCCACCGACGCCTATGATTGCTTGTAATCAGACACGCCCCCACGCTGAGTGACAGCTGTCTCACTGCAATCAATCACAGCTGTCGGTGGGCATGTCTATATCGTGCAGTAAAAAAAAAAATAATTTAAAAAAATAAGAGAATGAATATTCGCTGCTCCCCATGATAATACTACCCACCTCTTGGTTGGCGCTGGTTTCACTGCCTAGAGGTGGGCGGGATTATGGCGTGGGGAGCAGTGAATATTCATTTTCTTTTTTAGCTGGCACACTGTTAGCCCTTTTGAGAGCCTTTAGGAACATTTATGAAAGGTTTTGATGCTGGATTATATTTAGATAATTCACTAATCTGAGGTTGCCCACTGCTTTATTTACTAAAAAGCGCAGCCCCAGATTGGAGATTGGAACTCTGAAGTATATCACATTGTATATAATTGTATTTCAAAGCTTGTTGTTTTGTTAATAAATGCTTGTAAATATATATTCTTCATGCCTGGCTTTCTCTATTGTCTAGATGTGATGATTTTGCCTCAGAACCTCTGGGGTTGGCGCAGATTTATAGACATTTCGCACAAACATTTATGATACCTATGCTGGGATTTTGGGAATTAAATGCCAATCTGTCACTAAGTATTTAACCCTTAATTAGAAATCAGAATAATATATAAAGACAGTGTCACACTAGGTACGGGGAAGTACCAAGCAAACAAAGTAAGGGAGGGGAAACCCTGAGTCTAGGGAAGGAGGAGATGATGACTGCTGATCAAGCCTACCACTGGGCCCTGGATTCCCTCACCACGCTGCGCCAGATACCTAATCCTAGGCTGACCCTGATCTGGGCCCTAGGTAGAGAGCGGTTCGGATGAGCTCTTTGTCAACCTCACCAAGCACTAAAGGACACACAGGGATAATAAACAAAGGAAAACAACAAACAACTTATCGCAAGACGACTCAGTAAGAAGTTCAGTAAATAGCAGCTACTATCCTACTGATGCATGCAAGCCACCTGCTTGCATCCAGACTTTGTGAAGGAAATAAATATCTCCAGTACAAGTCCAGAGAAAATGAGAGTATTTAAACCCAAGGGGAAATACAGATTATTAGCAACTGAAATAAAGAGGAGCTCCCCTGTGTCCTAAAGAAACAAGGATGAAAACCCAACAGATGAGATACAAGTACACTGAATACTGACAACAGAAAAAATAAAAAGTCAGAGAGTATTTTGCGCAGCCAAATACTGTGACCTTCTATTGCCGGACAACAAAGGTCTGTCTGTTACCCATGACAGATAGGGACTCTGACTCCAATGATATGTCATTTACTGGGCTGCTTGCTGTAGTTTTGATAAAATCACTGTATTATCGCTAGGTTATTATCACTAGAGAACTAGTAAAACTGCTGCCATGTATCCTCCATCTCCATTAGCTCTGTATAACCCAGCCCTCACCTGATTAGCAGCTTTCTGTCTATGCTCATTGTACACAGCTGCCAATCAGTGGTGTGGGTGAGGTTATACATAGAACAGCATATCGAGAACTCGTGGATCTTAAGCAAATAAAACTGATCTTTATCAAAACTTCAGCAAGCAGCAAAGTAAGTGACACATCGCTGGAATCAGGGTCTCTGCTTATATAGTTTGATTGGACACACATTACAATTAGCTTTGTTACTCTTAATCTATAAATCACATCCAAAGCCATACGCTATTAAATGTTATATATTTAATCTGAAAAGTAGGCAGTGTTTATAAAAATATACATATTACAAAGGGGAACAAAATAATACAGCATATGCAATTACATAAAATAAAAGGGAATAACAAAAGAAAAATTACTGAACCTGGGTCACAGAAATTAATTCTGATTTCTGGAGGGGAGGACTCCAATGGAACGTGGAGCAATCCTGCACAGCAATGTTCTTTTCATTGAACAAGGATGATAGTCTGCATTAGCTTTTTATAAACACAAGTTACACCCACATACTTCCCCTCTGGTGACTCATAACAGGGCTGGACTTCAGATAACTATAGGATGTGTCTAAAGGCCACTTTACACACTGCGATATCGGTCCCGATATCGCTAGTGTGGGTACCCGCCCCCATCTGTTGTGCGACACGGGCAAATCGCTGCCCGTGGCGCACAACATCGCCCAGAGCAGTCACACATACTTACCTGTCTAGCAACGCCGCTGTGACCGGCAAACCGCCTCCTTTCTAAGGGGGCGGTCCATGCGGCGTCACAGCAGCGTCACTGAACCGCCGCCCAATAGCAGCGGAGGGGCGGAGATGAGCGGGACGTAACATCCCGCCCACCTCCTTCCTTCCGCATTGTGGCCAGGAGGCAGGTAAGGAGAGGTTCCTCGTTCCTGCGGCGTCACACGCAGCGATGTGTGCTGCCGCAGGAACGAGGAACAACTTCATTACTGCTTCAGTAACGATTTTTGAGAATGGACCCCCATGTCACCGATGAGCGATTTTGCACGTTTTTTGCAACGATGCAAAATCGCTCATCGGTGTCATACGCAACGACATCGCTAATGCATCGCTAATGCGGCCGGATGTGCGTCACCAATTCCATGACCCCAACGAGATCGCATTAGCGATGTCGTAGCGTGTAAAGCCCCCTTAGGTCTTAGAAAATGATGAGTTCTCAATTCATATTTTCTATAAGGGGATAAAAAAGGATTTGCATTCCTCCGCTATTTTTCTGTTCAACTGCTGCTTTTATCTCTACCGGTCATAAATCTGTCCTTTTCTGCATTCTTGTGCATTCAAGCTGAGAATGGCCTCACATCTGCTAGAGGATTGTCTTTAGTTACCTGTTTCCAAAGGAGGGGGTCAGATTCATAAGCGTCTTATTGAGTCTTTATGGATTTTATTATTTCTATGACACAGGACTACATATTGTTTTTTTCCCAAATCAAGCTTTTATCCCCTTGAAAGTCGAGGTCAGTTTTTTGGACACTTGCCTCGACTTGGTGCTTGAAGAGTTCAATAAAATCAGACATTTTACACTCTCATCTACACAAAATAGCCTAGATAAAAAAGAAAAGGTTGCTTTAAAATCATTATACAATGATTCAGATATAGTAACTATATCAGCTGCCAAGGGGGAATGGAATAGTCATCCAAAACAGAGATGACTACCATGGTTTTCGTTTTATAAGATGCACCGGATTATAAGACGCACTGCAAATTCAGAACAAAAAAGGTGAAAAAAAATGGGGTCCGCCTTGTAATCCATTGGTGTCTTACCGAAAGGGCCAGTAGCAGTGGTGAAGGAGTCACAGGAGGCAGGGGTGGTGGGTGTGTCAGAAACTGTAGGCTGTACTGGTGCAGACACTGCAGCACACTGGTGGAGACTCCGCGCAGACACCGCACAGCTGCTGCAGACACCACACAGCCACCCCAGCAGCAGCAGCCACCGGAGACCCCGCACAGCGGCTGCAGGCACTGCACATTCGCCCCAGCACCATCTGCTGCAGACCCCGCACCATCTGCCTCAGACCCTGCACCATCCGCCGCTGACCCAACACTAGCTGCCTTAGGCAATGCACAGCCACCGCAGCATTCCCCCGGCCTCTTGCGACCACTCTCCACCACCCCAGTAAGCTACATTCAGATTATAAGACGCACCCCTCACTTTCCTCCCAAATTTTTGGGAGGAAAAGTGTGTCTTATAATTTGAAAAATCCGGTATATAAGAAAGCTCAGAATATTCTCTCCAACTCCTTAGACTAAAGGATTACAATTGTACAGGTGCGAGACTAAAAAGCTGTTTGATTACTTTTATCTAATTTCCATGTATTTTGGCGTCCTGAAAACCAAAAAATATATAGAAAAAAATACTGGACGGCAGGATTTGCCACAAAATGCAAAATTCTCTTCAAATTTAGTAGGTTTTTCACTCAATTTTTTGTATTTTTTTGATCTTAGATTTTTAACCAGATTTAAAGCCCAAATACTATTAATTAATTCACATCAGTGCATTCAAGATGTCGTTCCCCATTCATTCCACTTCATACCCCAATCTTCACTCAGCAACTCGTCCCAATCCCCATGGCACAGATATACCAGTACTCAAGGTCCCTGCTACCTTGAAAGAGATAACTATCTCCAAGGAAGGTGGAGTTATATCTGAACCAGAAGATGAATCAAGTTCTTACTTTGAAGATGATACAAGACCAACATTGTTTTCCCAGGAAGAGATGAATGATTTGGTAAGAGACTTGAATCTTCCCAAAGATGCCGGTGAGTTAGGCTATGTGCGCACGTTGCGTCCTGTCCCTGCAGACATTTCTGCAAGGATTTGAACAGCACATGTGCGCTTCAAATCGCTGCAAAAACACTGCGTATGATTGCAGTGGAAAAGACGATTTCATGCGCTCTGGATACAGCCCCCACCATAGACAGAGCGGGACCTGCATCCAAAGCGCATGGAATAAGTGACGTTGCTTTTTAGAACGCAGCGATTTGGCAGCATGCAAATCGCTGCGTTCTAAAACGCAACGTGCGCATGGATTATGCACAATCTTCATAGATTGTGCTGGCGACGCAGGACGCATGCAGTTACGCTGCGGTGCAGAATGCAGCGTGACTGCATGCAATACACACATGTGGGCACAGAGCCTAAAGCCAGCTTTACACCTTACAATTAGGTATGCGATCTCGTATGCGATGTGACACGCCCAGGTCGCATATGCGATTGAATGAGATTGCACATAGGTCGTTCATTTGCTGTCACACGAGCGTTAGTAGTCTATGTTAAATTGGTCAATTTTGTGTGCGATCCTTTAGATCATGTGTTCTGTGACGTATGCATTGGGCACCTTTTTTTTTTTTTCATTTATTGACTTGTCAAGCTGTTAGGGATGTGATTATCATTATTATGAGTATATAGGAGTTACATGGAGATATCCATAAAGAACAAGATTTAAGATGTTGTTTGAACTGTACCCCACATATCTCTTGGCATAAGACTCAGACAGACAGTCTGGGCTATTCTTGTGACAAGTGAATAATGCTGACATTGCTTAATATAAATGAGGAACCAAGCACATTACAGTAAATTGTATATCACAGAATAAGCTGTTCTACTTTATCCAATAGGAGACGTGTTACGTATTCTTGGCACCTAGCCAATAAGGTTATATATATTTGTAACACTTCCGGGAATAAATCAGTCTTACTTTCTATTCATATCTGAGTACGTCTCTCTGGTGTGAGCGAAAGAGAGGGTAATGCATGCTACCACGAGTGACTCATAATTTGGACTGCAGACAGTTTAAGAGGGATGCATGATTAGATTGCATCAACCTAAATTACGGCCTTATCATTTGGCGCCCAACGAACCTTAGGACGGAGCTCTGGATGGCGGACAGCCATGCTGACACCTTCAGTCGATAGGCAACTACACGGGAGGTGGAGGTGCACACTCCAAACGCAGGTGAGAAAATTTGTATGATCTCACCTTGCAAACCTCATGCGTGTACTTGCATTTCGAAGGGGGGGTTGGGCTGTCCCAGTCTAGACACCTAATGACCGCCATCTCGCATGAGATAAGCCGTCCTAAGAGATCTCACACCAAGGTGGTCAGGTTCACCTTAAGCTGTCTGTAATTTATGTAATGTAATTGTAAATCACATGAAATGTAATGTGGTTTTTGTCTGCTCTAGGAGAAAAGCAGAAGTTCTGTGTTTTATTTTTCTCTGACTTAACGGCAAGGGAAAATGAGGAAGTTGTTATATACGCTGCATATATGAATATATATGGTTATATCTGCAGGTGAGATCAGCCACCTGGATGGTGTATATAGTGTCCTTATTGTTATGTCATTGTGTTGACCTGTGTCTACCTGTTGAAATGTCTGTCTATTTGCAGCAGGTGGAGTACTTGCTGGTTTACGGGAAAAAGAGGAAGTGTCACGTAATGTAGTGAGAGCTGTCTTTGAGTGAAGAAAAAAAAAAAAAAAGGAAAAATGTACCTTTGAAGTATTCTATTTGAGTATATAGAGTATACACGGGTGTGTAACGTAACGTGTCCGGTTGATAGTCAGTAATTGATAAGACTGAAGGGCAGGTACAGGTGTCATGGTAAGAGTCCTGACTGTATCCTGGTGGTCTTCCACAGAGAGGAGACGATAGGGGGATTGGTTTTGTCCAATACAGCGTCATGGTGAGATCCTGACTGTATTTGGTGGAATTTGATGTTCTCTCCGCGATCCTAGGTAGGAGGAACATTGGCAGAATCCTGGTGCGTCTTCCACAGAGAGGAGACGATAGGGGGATTGGTTTTGGCCGGTACAGCGTCATGGTGAGACCCTGACTGTATCCGGTGGAATTTGATGTTCTCTACGATCCTAGGTAGGAGGAACATTGGCAGAATCCCGTGACTTTGGTTTTAAACAGTATTATTGATGTTCTGGACGGACCGTTAGAATAAGGTGTATATAGTGTGAACAGAGGTTACTAGTACATGAAGTAAGAGATAGTGAGGGTGAATTTAGTATCGATCACCCATGTGACACCTCTTCCTGGTAGGACAGCCCGTTGTTTTTGTGGTGTGTGGACTGAGGTAGAAATTCTGTGTATTCTGTGGATGTGTATAGTCGCTGGTCCAAAAGAGGAAGTGGATTACGGCATAGCAGACATCCAGATTGACGTGTTAGTTTTGGGTTGTATACCCTTGAAGCATGGGGTCTAATCAGTCCACACCTGTCAAGTTTTGTTAAATAAGCGAGGGATCTTGAAAGATAAAGATCTCCTTATGGATGCTGAGGCATGGTATAGAACGTCAAAAGATGATAGAAAATTGGCATAGTAGATATTTCTATATTGCACCAGATCAGAAAATGAGATCAGAAAATGGCATCTCAGGAAGTGGCCAAGCCCATTAGGAAACAACGCCCCCCTCCTTATAAGTCGTCCCCAGAGGGTTGGACTTGTGTAGTTTGTCCCCCCTTACTACCTCTTGCTCCCCCTGCCCACCAAACGCCCTCCCTAGCCTGCCCAGACGTCATTTCAGGTTGGGCCGCACCTAGTTCCCTTTTCCAGCCATCTTCAGTCCCAAGGCCACTGGCCTATTTGTTGCTGGGGCAACAGAAGACACCGAGGGGGGGCAGGAAGATGACAATGATTTAACAATGATCCACCCCACCACCAACACTGTCTCTAGTAGAGGTAAACCACAGGTGCTGTCCTTATTTGAGGACGTCAGGCCACACATGGCATCGCACCATTATTCCGATAGTCCCAGACAAGAACGCCCTAAATATGTGACATGGAAGCCTCAAGAGGCTGCAGTCCTTGTGAAGGAACACTGAGATATATACACCTATGAGTGACGTGTCATCAATAATTGATGTTTGATACCTTGGACCTGATGTACAGGTGCAGTGTTAAGGAACAAGTGGGTGAAAGAGCCCTGACTGTTAGACTGTTACCTGGTACGGTTTTCATGCTAAGCAGTGAGTTGAACGTTGTATGCGTACTCACTGGTCTTGTTTTAGTAGATGTCAATGTATTCTTACCTAGAATTGAATACATTGGGGAAGACCCCTAAACTTTGGTCTTAATCGGAATTATTGAGTAGTCGATAGACCGTTCTCATGGAGGTGTATGTATATCGTGAATTCTCTCTCTGACATAATATCTCATATATAGTTTTCCCTGAAAGATGTTTTCACCCAGATTAAAGCTGGGGATTCTTTCTGGCCAGTAATGGAGCCAGGTTTGCAGTGAGGGTGTATGTACCTTATCACCCAAGTGACACTGGAAGATGTTTTATGTATATTGAAATGGAGAATTCTAGATGTGAATTGATGAGTAATTCTGAATCTAGCAACTGCACTATGTGTATTTTACCTGTCTGTGAAAATAGGAAACAAGAAACATAAGTTGATAGATAGGGTGGACTTACCCCACCCCATTATTTTCTGTTCTGAATGTAGATTTCTTTCTGTCACTCTGCCCTGGGTGGGGTATGGTATGGGGATATTATTGCAGGGGCTGACAGGAGATAGGGATACGCTGGAGGCTCGGCCCTGACCACCATCAGGTCTACCGTCGAGATGAGGGCGAGTACAGGGTCCCTAGTTACAGGGTCAGCCCAGGGGTCCCTATATAATCCATATTCCCGGTGACAGATTGAATACCTCCTGAATGTAGATGTCACAATACATGACATCTTTCTTTTCACTCCCTCCCAGGACTCTTCAGACGCCATTTTTGGCCAACACCTACTTCCTCTTTTAGCGGCTGTTTCTTATCGGTAATTATCTTTAGTGGACGTTTTAACTCAGACACTACATAGTTCATCTTTAGACGCCATTTTTAGTCCAGCCGACACCCAGTTCCCCATTTTTTTTGTTTTAGCAGCCAAAGTCACTGCTCTGTTTATTGCCGACATAGCAGGGACTGCAGAGGGGGGAGACAGGGACCTGGAACACACACACTCCATTTTTCCACTAATGAACCTTAGCAGAGGTTATTGCTGATAGTCCTGTGGACCTTTTCCCTTCACTTTTGCATATTTGTTTTTTCTGTATGTTATACAATTTAGTAGACCATATAGACTGCTCACTATTAGTCCTGGTGGACAGTGAATATTTTTCTGCATATGGCAGTTGTTACTTAGCCTAGTTTTGAGATATTTTCACTTGTATGTTATCCTGCCTGGTGTCTTGCACAAGAGTTCCCTGATAGAGAGGGTGGAGGTTCATGTGGTCCCAAGGGGACATTGATCATCAGGAGTTGACATATATTAAAGTTTTCGTTGGCAGCACCCAGTAATCCTTTGTGTCTTAGTTTGCAGGGTCTGACAGGAGATAGGGATACGCTGGAGGCTCGGCCCTGACCACCATCAGGTCTACCGTCGGGATGAGGGAGAGTGCAGGGCCCCCAGTTACAGGGTCAGCACAGGAGAGGTAGAGTAGATACGCTCCACTGCTTTTCCTAGTTGTGTAGATGTAGTCAGGGGGTGCTGCTTGGTAGTTTCCAAACCCTCTTGTGCTCTTTTCTCTTTCCCCGGGATTTTAGGGGATTTTAGTTTTTAGAATTTCAATGTTCTCCTGACCCCAAAATTACACCCATTGCTCTTTCTTACAAACCTGGGTATAGTCCTTTGTATCAGGTCTCCGAGAGCCCATATGCAAACAACTACAGCTGGTAACACCTGAGTTACAGTCAGTCATCTGAGCTACAGTCACAGTCACCTGAGTTACAGTTACAGTCACCTGAAGAGTATCATCATGTCATCTCCAGCCCAGAAGTCATTCTACATGTTTGCAATGGAGGAAGATAGCAGTCCTTTGAACACTACTCAGCCAGATTGAACACCTACCTAAAGCACCAGTTGAAGATCAGTGCCCGTATGACATCACTGCTCCCTGACAAAGTCACCAACTCCCGGTGTGCGGTCCTTAATCCTGCTGAACTTCTCCCTCTTCCAAGGGGGGAGTGTCCCACCTCTGACACCTTGGTGGAAGAGGTAGTCGACTCTGGCATAGCTGAAACTCTGGATTCGATACCGTGACGGATACACCTTTGGACCCTGACTTAACATCTTTGCGGATGGATCAAGATGTGCATCAAGAAGACGGTTCCACATGGGTATGGTGCTGGTAGCAGAAGATGCTGTGCTGATAGAGCAGTCGCTACCCGCATGCCTGTCTGTGAAGAAGCAGATGTATGTGCTCTCGCTGAAGCCTGCAAGATGGCAGCCAGCATCTACTCTGTGGAGGATAAGAGACTTGATCACTGACAATGGAACTGTACGCCGCCATGAGGCCATAGAAGAACGGATGGAAGCTTTGCTATTGCCAGACAGAGTCGCGGTGAGCAGGGTTGAGGCCTACATTGGAGGAGTCAAGGGAAGCAGTAAGAAGTGCCCTCACTGACAGAACATCCAAAGAAGCCCCAAGACCACTTACGAGAGAAATAGTCAGTCAATCTGTGCTTTTCGAATGACCCAGATGTGAAGAAGAAAGGAAGGATGGAAAGTCTTGAGAAAACGTTGTCCTGACCCTACAAGAGCAAGTCCCAGAAGAAGAGGACTGAGATAGGGTGCAGCTGTGGGCTCCCGGAGACCATGGAAAGTGGCTAGTGACCTGCTTTCACTGCCAGCCAAAGAGATATGGCAGGCCTTAGACACAGAACTGACTCTACACACCCCATACCAGCCACAGAATAGAGGGAAGGTTGGGAGGATGGGGCAGTGTAGAAGGCAAGGGCATGAGAGTCTTCACTTGAATTGTTCAGTGTCAGACACACCTCAGCAGGGATCACTAGGTTGAGACCCTATGAAATCCTGTTTAGAAGTACCCCCAGATACTTCAACTAAGCTTGTTGTTTGTTTAAACATTTGCCTAATACACGTTTTTGAAGTTTTCTCCTCCAGATCCAACCAGATCTAGATTTCTCTCTTTTCTTTTTCTCTCTCCTCTTTTCCTCTCTCTTTTCCTCTCTCTTTTCTCTTTTCCTCTCTCTCTCTCCCTCTCTTCTCAATCTTTCTCTCTCTCTTTCTCTCTCTCTTCCCTCACTCTTTTTCTTTCGGACGAAGATCCATGCATTCCACTACAAAGAGATGTCGGACCTGCCTGAGACCAGGAGATGCTAATACACGTTTTTGAAGTTTTCTCCTCCAGATCCAACCAGATCTAGATTTCTCTCTCTTTTCTTTCTCTCTTCCCTCACTCTTTTTCTTTCGGACGAAGATCCATGCATTCCACTACAAAGAGATGTCGGACCTGCCTGAGACCAGGAGATGGCTGTCTTCCCTCTTCTACCCGATACTTTGTGCCAGGATGATGATATCTAAGCATGTGGACTGGAAGACGACTCTACATCCCACCTTTGATGTCCCACCATTACCGCCTGAGGACTGAGGAGCATGAGACTCTGAGTGAACCCAACCCTGATAAATATTAGCCAATTAAAGGACTAGTGCCACGTTCCCCCTTCCTGAATAACGTGGGCCAGGGGAACATAGCCATGAGGACAGTCTAGAGAACACGGTCAGGATCTGGCTTCCTATGCATAGTCTGTTGGGTGGGGAGATTCATCCACAAGGGATGGGGTATCTCGTATGTGAGTGAGGTAACCATCAGCATTAGGACAGATCAATAGACCTGGAAACGTAAGGAAAGACTTTTTGGCTATCTCCAAAGGGGGGACTGTTAGGGATGTGATTATCATTATTATGAGTATATAGGAGTTACATGGAGATATCCATAAAGAACAAGATTTAAGATGTTGTTTGAACTGTACCCCACATATCTCTTGGCATAAGACTCAGACAGACAGTCTGGGCTATTCTTGTGACAAGTGAATAATGCTGACATTGCTTAATATAAATGAGGAACCAAGCACATTACAGTAAATTGTATATCACAGAATAAGCTGTTCTACTTTATCCAATAGGAGACGTGTTACGTATTCTTGGCACCTAGCCAATAAGGTTATATATATTTGTAACACTTCCGGGAATAAATCGGTCTTACTTTCTATTCATATCTGAGTACGTCTCTCTGGTGTGAGCGAAAGAGAGGGTAATGCATGCTACCACGAGTGACTCATAATTTGGACTGCAGACAGTTTAAGAGGGATGCATGATTAGATTGCATCAACCTAAATTACGGCCTTATCAAAGCGTGTGTAATGTGTAGGGATGCGTTTTTACTATGTCATCTGCCATTCAGCTCTGCTACATGGCCGCTGACAGCAGACACAGACAGCCATGTAGCAGAGCTGAATGGCAGATGACAGCAGACACAGACAGAGCCGCACTGTCAGAATGAACTCGGGTGAACTTCACCCGACTTCATGGTCATGCTGCGGCTCTGTCTGTGTCGCGTCCTGATTAGCGGTCACCTGTGAAGGGCTCACCGGTGATCGCTAAACTCCTGAGTAAGTGAATTGAGTAGCCCTCTCTCATATACTCACCAATCCCCGATCCCCGGCACTGCACGGCATTCACACTGCTCCGGCGGCTTTTACTGTTTTGAAAAATCCGGCCGCCCATTAAACAATCTCGTATTCCCTGCTTTCCCTGCCCACCGGCGCCTATGATTGGTTACAGTGAGACACGCCTCCACGCTGAGTGACAGGTGTCACACTGCACCCAATCACAGCAGCCGGTGGGCGTGTCTATACTGTGCAGTGAAATAAATAATTAAATAATTAAAACAAACGGCGTGCGGTCCCCCCCAATTTTAAAACCAGCCAGATAAAGCCATACGGCTGAAGGCTGGTATTCTCAGGATGGGGAGCTCCACGTTATGGGGAGCCCCCCAGCCTAACAATATCAGTCAGCAGCCACCCAGAATTGCCGCATACATTAGATGCGACAGTTCTGGGACTGTACCCGGCTCTTCCCGATTTGCCCTGGTGCGTTGGCAAATCGGGGTAATAAGGAGTTATTGGCAGCCCATAGCTGCCAATAAGTCCTAGATTAATCATGTCAGGCGTCTATGAGACACCCTCCATGATTAATCTGTAAATTACAGTAAATAAACACACACACACACGCCCGAAAAAATCCTTTATTAGAAATAAAAAACACAAACATATACCCTGGTTCACCACTTTAATCAGCCCCAAAAAGCCCTCCTTGTCCGGCGTACTCCAGGATCATGCAGCGTCGCTTCCAGCGCTGCTGCATGGAGGTGGCCGGAGCTGCAGCAGACACAGCCGCTCCTGTCACCTCCACACAGCTAATGAAGACAGCCGCGCGATCAGCTGAGCTGTCACTGAGGTTACCCGCTGTCACTGGATCCAGCGGTGGATGCAGCGGTGGTAGCGGGTAACCTCAGTGACAGCTCAGCTGATCGCGCTACTCACCGCTGCTCCTCTCACCTCCACGCAGCAACTGAGGTGAGTAGCGCGATCAGCTCAGCTGTCACTGAGGTTACCCGCGGCCACCGCTGCATCCACCGCTGGATCCAGTGACAGCGGGTAACCTCAGTGACAGCTCAGCTGATAGCGCGGCTGTCTTCATTTGCTGTGTGGAGGTGACCGGAGCGGCTGTGTCTGCTGCAGCTCCGGTCACCTCCATGCAGCAGCGCTGGATGCGACGCTGGACCATCCTGGAGTACGCCGGACATGGAGGGCTTTTTGGGGCTGATTAAAGTGGTTAACCAGGGTATATGTTTGTGTTTTTTATTTCTAATAAAGGATTTTTTCGGGTGTGTGTGTGTTTATTTACTGTAATTTACAGATTAATCATGGAGGGTGTCTCATAGACGCCTGACATGAGTAATCTAGGACTTATTGGCAGCTATGGGCTGGGATTTGCCAATGCACCAGGGCAAATCGGGAAGAGCCGGGTACAGTCCCAGAACTGTCGCATCTAATGTATGCAGCAATTCTGGGCGGCTGCTAACTGATATTGTTAGGCTGGGGGGCTCCCCATAACGTGGAGCTCCCCATCCTACGAATACCAGCCTTCAGCCGTATGGCTTTATCTGGCTTGTTTTAAAATTGGGGGGGACCGCACGCCGTTTTTTTTAATTATTTAATTATTTATTTCACTGCACAGTATAGACACGCCCACCGGCTGCTGTGATTGGGTGCAGTGTGACACCTGTCACTCAGCGTGGGGGCGTGTCTCACTGTAACCAATCATAGGTGCCGGTGGGCGGGGAAAGCAGGGAATACGAGATTGTTTAATGGGCGGCCGGCTTTTTCAAAACAGTAAAAGCCGCCGGAGCAGTGTGAATGCCGTGCAGAGCCGGGCCGGGGATAGGAGATCGGTGAGTATGAGAGAGGGAGTAAGAGGGATAGACTGACATGGACAGAGAGAGAGGGACAGAGATAGTGACGGACTGACAGAGATTAGTGAATGACAGACATTGTGAGGCGCTTCAGAACGCAGCTTTTCAGCTGCGCTCTGAAGCAGACCTTTTTTAAGCTGCGGTGCAGAGCGCACACTTGCGCACATAGCATCAGACACCAAAATCGTATGAGGGATGTCACACGTTTCAATTGACTAGGTTCATACAACAAAACGTCCAATATATGAGGAATAAACGACGTGTATGCGATCACCGTATTTTCGTTCAATCTTGATTGCACGTAGGTGTCACACGCAAATACGTCACGAACGATGCAGGATGTGCGTCACTTACAACTTGACCCCGACGACGGATTGAAAGATTTATTGTAGCGTGTAAAGCAGGCATTACTCAGATCAAGACTCAAAAGCAGGAGTTTACTGTTGCCAGGAGTGAGTGTCTTTTTCATGGTTCAGACATCGTGAAGACGAGTTCGTTCCTTACTTTGCCCAGGAAGACAAGCTGGTTTATTGCATCAATGTCGAAGGTTTGATGGCTCAATTCAAAATCCAATATGATTCAGCACAATGGTGTCTTTTTATAGATTCTTCAAAACGAAGTCTCAAAGCAGTTTTACTCCACAACGGCGGTCTTTATGCTTCCATCCCTGTAGGTCATTCCGTACACCTCATGGAAACCTACGAGACTTGGAATTGGTTCTTCATAAACTTAAAAATAAAGAATACGGTTGGCAAGTGTGCAGGGATTTGAAAGTCTTGTGCATGCTGCTCGGGCAACAAGCTGGCTATACTAAATACCCTTTTCTGAGTCTATGGGACAGTCGAGATCAACGAAATCACTTGACCAATAAGGGTTGGCAGCCGAGGGTGCTCACAGTTGGTGAAAAAAAAATGTCCTCCGAGAAACTTTGGTACCTTCCCATAAAGTTCTTCTACCACCTCTCCACATAAAATGAGGATTGATGAAGCAATTTGTAAAATTACTATCAAGAGATCGACAATGCTTCAAATACTTGGTCACCAAGTTTCCAGGCCTTTCGGACCAGAAATTAGAAGGCTGATAGCTGATCGAGAGTTTAGCAATACCATGACAGATCCTCAAAATGAAGGGTGGATGGCATTTCAAGAGGTCATAGAGGGACCCATCCCAATTTGCTGCCTTTTTGCCCAACTATCCCCCACTATGTTGGAGAGGAGGTAATCAAAGAGGTTCACTTAGTCACATGTGGTGGTATTGCCCCAAGATACTTACATTTTGGCAAATGGTCTTTGATATGGTACACTTGACTACTGGTCCCGGCTAGACCTCAACCCTGCTCTGGCGATCCTTCATATAGGTATTGATTTAATCCCAGACTCCTTCAAAAGCACAAATTCCCATTTTTTAATTGCAAGTAGACAATGTATTGCATATAGGTGGAAATTCTCAACCCCTCCAAACAAGGAAGAACTGGTCGGAAGACTCAATGCTCACTATGTGTATGAATTGAGTTTGGCGCCTAGTCTACATAGGAAAATTGCCGTATCTAAACAATGGGAATTTTGGACGACTTCTCCTTTGTCATCTGCATTACACCCCGTCAACTCTCCTCCAAACCCAATTCCAAGCCCCTCACATTCCGCATAATGTTTACCATACTGTGGTTAATTCTTTGCTAAATATGTTGAATCAGATCCAATGTTACTCAAAGTATTCTCATGTTGGTGGCTGCTCGCCCCCCCAACCACCCCTTTTTCCTTATTTTTCCCAATCCCCTTTTCCCTCCTTTCCCTTACCCCCCCATTCCCCTCCTTGGTTCTTATTTTCATTTTCTGTTATTGAGGTCAACAGGGACATTTAATGTCTCAGAATGATGATATACATAAGCTATATGGATTGTTCCCTGTTACCTGTTGTACTGTTGTAATATTATATATACAGTACAGACCAAAAGTTTGGACACACCTTCTCATCTCTAGAACAACTGTTAAGAGGAGACTTTGTGCAGCAGGCCTTCATGGTAAAATAGCTGCTAGGAAACCACTGCTAAGGACAGGCAATAAGGAGAAGAGACGTGTTTGGGCTAAAGAACACAGGGAATGGACATTAGACCAGTGGAAATCTGTGCTTTGGTCTGATGAGTCCAAATTTGAGATCTTTGGATCCAACCACCGTGTCTTTGTAGATAAAGTGAACGGATGGACTCTACATGGCTGGTTCCCACCGTGAAGCATGGAGGAGGAGGTGTGATGGTGTGGGGGTGCTTTGCTGATGACACTGTTGGGGATTTATTAAAAATTTAAGGCATACAGAACCAGCATGCCTACCACAGCATCTTGCAGCGGCGTTCTATTCCATCCAGTTTGCGTTTAGTTGGACCATCATTTATTTTTCAACAGGACAATGATCCCAAACACACCTCCAGACTGTGTAAGGGCTATTTGACTAAGAAGGAGAGTGATGGGGTGCTACACCACCAGACCTGAACCCAATCAAGATGGCTTGGGGTGAGCTGGACCGCAGAGTGAAGGCAAAAGAGCCAACAAGTGGTAAACATCTCTGGGAACTCCTTCAAGACTGACTCATCAAGAGAATGCCAAGAGTGTGCAAAGTAGTAATCAAAGCAAAAGGTGGCTACTTTGAAGAACCTAAAATATAAGACATATTTTCAGTTGTTTCACACTTTTTTAAGGATTTCATTCCACATGTTTTAGTTCATAGTTTTGATGCCTTCAATGTGAATCTACAATTTTCAGAGTCCTGAAAATAAAGAAAACTCTTTGAATGAGAAGGTGTGTCCAAACTTTTGGTCTGTACTGTACGTATTTTGGAAATAAAAAAATGATAAAAAAAAGAGGTCATAGAGAAATTTTTAGGCAATAACAAAGATCCTAACTAGAAAAAGATCGTCGTATGAATTCTGAAAGCATTTCAAGCTTTATAGGTGCCTGCTGAGATTGAAAGGGCATTTTCCTCCATTCCCACCTTGACAACTTTCCTGAAAGTTTGGCAGCTGTGAGTGAAGACCAAGGTGAATGATTACACCAGGGCATTAAAGAGATAGAAAGAAGATAGCAGAGAAGATGGAGTATTACACTGATGGCAGACTACAAGAAGATACCAGGGAAGATGGAACATTACACTGATGGCAGACTACAAGAAGATACCAGGGAAGATGGAGCATTACAATGATGGCAGACTACAAGAAGATACCAGGGAAGATGGAGCATTACAATGATGGCAGACTACAAGGAGATACCAGGGAAGATGGAGCATTACAATGATGGCAAACTACAAGAAGAGAGCAAGGAAGATGAAGCATTACAATGATGGCAGACTACAAAAAGATACCAGGGAAGATGGAACATTACAATGATGGCAGATTACAAGAAGAGAGCAAGGAAGATGAAGCATTACAATGATGGCAGACTACAAGAAGAGAGCAAGGAAGATGAAGCATTACAATGATGGCAAACTACAAGAAGATACCAGGGAAGATGAGACATTACAATGATGGCAGATGGAAAGAAGATACCAGGGAAGATGGAACATTACAATGATGGCAAACTACAAGAAGAGAGCAAGGAAGATGAAGCATTACAATGATGGCAGACTACAAGAAGATACCAGGGAAGATGGAACATTACAATGATGGCAGACTACAAGAAGATAGCAGGGAAGATGAAGCATTACAATGATGGCAGACTACAAGAAGATACCAGGGAAGATGGAACATTACAATGATGGCAAACTACAAGAAGAGAGCAAGGAAGATGAAGCATTACAATGATGGCAGACTACAAGAAGATACAAGGGAAGATGGAACATTACAATGATGGCAGACTACAAAAAGATACCAGGGAAGATGGAACATTACAATGATGGCAGACTACAAAAAGATACCAGGGAAGATGGAACATTACAATGATGGCAGATTACAAGAAGAGAGCAAGGAAGATGAAGCATTACAATGATGGCAAACTACAAGAAGATACCAGGGAAGATGAAGCATTACAATGATGGCAGATGGAAAGAAGATACCAGGGAAGATGGAGCATTGCAATGATGGCAGACTACAAGAAGAGAGCAAGGAAGATGAAGCATTACAATGATGGCAGATTACAAGAAGAGAGCAAGAAAGATGGAACATTACAATGATGGCAGATTACAAAACGATACCAGGGAAGATGGAGCATTACAACGATGGCAGACTACAAGAAGATAGCAGGAAAGATGGAGCGTTACAATGATAGCAGACTACAAGAAGATACCAGGGAAGATGGAGCATTACAATGATGGCAGACTACAAGAAGATACCAGGGAAGATAGAGCATTACAATGACGGCAGACTACAAGAAGATACCAGGGAAGATGGAGCATTACAATGACGGCAGATGGATAGACGATACCAGGGAAGATGGAACATTACAATGATGGCAGACTACAAGAAGATACCAGGGAAGATGGAGCATTACAATGACGGCAGACTACAAGAAGATAGCAGGGAAGATGGAGCATTACAATGACGGCAGATGGATAGAAGATACCAGGGAAGATGGAACATTACAATGATGGAAGACTACAAGAAGATACCAGGGAAGATGGAGCATTACTACAAGAAGATACCAGAGAAGATGGAACATTACAATGATGGCAGACTATAAGTAGATACCAGGGAAGATGGAGCATTACAATGATGGCAGACTACAAGAAGATAGCAGGGGAGATGGAGCTTTACAATGATGGCAGACTACAAGAAGATACCAGGGAAGATGGAGCATTACAATGATGGCAGACTACAAGAAGATACCAGGGAAGATGGAGCATTACAATGATGGCAGACTACAAGAAGATACCAGGGAAGATGGAGCATTACAATGATGGACTACAAGAAGATACCAGGGAAGATGGAGCATTACAATGATGGCATACTACAAGAAGATAGCAGGGAAGATGGAGCATTACAATGATGGCAGACTACAAGAATATACCAGGGAAGATGGAGCATTACAATGATGGCAGACTACAAGAAGATACCAGGGAAGATGAAGCATTACAATGATGGCAGACTACAAGAATATACCAGGGAAGATGAAGCATTACAATGATGGCAGATTACAAGAAGATACCAGGGAAGATGGAGCATTACAATGATGGCAGACTACAAGAAGATACCAGGGAAGATGGAGCGTTACAATGATGGCAGACTACAAGAAGATAGCAGGGAAGATGAAGCATTACAATGATGGCAGACTACAAGAAGATAGCAGGGAAGATGGAGCATTACAATGATGGCAGACTACAAGAAGATACCAGGGAAGATGAAGCATTACAATGATGGCAGACTACAAGAAGATAGCAGGGAAGATGGAGCATTACAATGATGGCAGACTACAAGAATATACCAGGGAAGATGGAGCATTACAATGATGGCAGACTACAAGAAGATACCAGGGAAGATGAAGCATTACAATGATGGCAGACTACAAGAATATACCAGGGAAGATGAAGCATTACAATGATGGCAGATTACAAGAAGATACCAGGGAAGATGGAGCATTACAATGATGGCAGATTACAAGAAGATACCAGGGAAGATGAAGCATTACAATGATGGCAGACTACAAGAATATACCAGGGAAGATGGAGCATTGCAATGATGGCAGACTACAAGAAGATACCAGGGAAGATGGAGCATTACAATGATGGCAGACTACAAGAAGATACCAGGGAAGATGGAACATTACAATGACGGCAGACTACAAGAAGATAGCAGGGAAGATGGAGCATTACAATGATGGCAGACTACAAGAAGATACCAGGGAAGATGGAGCATTACAATGACGGCAGATGGATAGAAGATACCAGGGAAGATGGAACATTACAATGATGGCAGACTACAAGAAGATACCAGGGAAGATGGAACATTACAATGATGGCAGACTACAAGAAGATACCAGGGAAGATGGAGCATTACAATGATAGCAGACTACAAGAAGATACCAGGGAAGATGGAGCATTACAATGACGGCAGATGGATAGACGATACCAGGGAAGATGGAACATTACAATGATGGCAGACTACAAGAAGATACCAGGGAAGATGGAGCATTACAATGACGGCAGATGGATAGAAGATACCAGGGAAGATGGAACATTACAATGATGGCAGACTACAAGAAGATACCAGGGAAGATGGAACATTACAATGATGGCAGACTACAAGAAGATACCAGGGAAGATGGAGCATTACAATGATAGCAGACTACAAGAAGATACCAGGGAAGATGGAGCATTACAATGATGGCAGACTACAAGAAGATAGCAGGGGAGATGGAGCTTTACAATGATGGCAGACTACAAGAAGATAGCAGGGAAGATGGAACATTACAATGATGGCAAACTACAGGAAGATACCAGGGAAGATGAAACATTACAATGATAGACTACAAGAAGATAGCAGACAAGATGGAACATTACAATGATGGCAGACTACAAGAAGATACCAGGGAAGATGGAGCATTACAATGATGGCAGACTACAAGAAGATAGCAGGGGAGATGGAACTTTACAATGATGGCAGACTACAAGAAGATACCAGGGAAAATGGAGCATTACAATGATGGACTACAAGAAGATACCAGGGAAGATGGAACATTACAATGATGGCAGATTACAAGAAGATACCAGGGAAGATGGAGCATTACAATGATGGCAGACTACAAGAAGATAGCAGGGGAGATGGAGCTTTACAATGATGGCAGACTACAAGAAGATACCAGGGAAGATGGAGCATTACAATGATGGCAGACTACAAGAAGATACCAGGGAAGATGGAGCATTACAATGATGGCAGACTACAAGAAGATACCAGGGAAGATGGAGCATTACAATGATGGCAGACTACAAGAAGATAGCAGGGAAGGTGGAGCATTACAATGATGGCAGACTACAAGAAGATACCAGGGAAGATGAAGCATTACAATGATGGCAGACTACAAGAAGATAGCAGGGAAGGTGGAGCATTACAATGATGGCAGATTACAAGAATATACCAGGGAAGATGGAGCATTACAATGATGGCAGATTACAAAAACATACCAGGGAAGATGAAGCATTACAATGACGGCAGATGGATAGAAGATACCAGGGAAGATGGAACATTACAATGATGGCAGATTACAAGAAGATACCAGGGAAGATGGAACATTACAATGATGGCAGACTACAAGAAGATACCAGGGAAGATGGAGCATTACAATGATAGCAGACTACAAGAAGATAGCAGGGGAGATGGAACATTACAATGATGGCAAACTACAAGAAGATACCAGGGAAGATGAAACATTACAATGATAGACTACAAGAAGATAGCAGACAAGATGGAACATTACAATGATGGCAGATTACAAGAAGATACCAGGGAAGATGGAGCATTACAATGATGGCAGACTACAAGAAGATAGCAGGGGAGATGGAGCTTTACAATGATGGCAGACTACAAGAAGATACCAGGGAAAATGGAGCATTACAATGATGGACTACAAGAAGATACCAGGGAAGATGGAGCATTACAATGATGGCAGATTACAAGAAGATACCAGGGAAGATGAAGCATTACAATGATGGCAGACTACAAGAAGATAGCAGGGGAGATGGAGCATTACAATGATGGCAGACTACAAGAAGATACCAGGGAAGATGAAGCATTACAATGATGGCAGACTACAAGAAGATAGCAGGGGAGATGGAGCTTTACAATGATGGCAGATTACAAGAAGATACCAGGGAAGATGGAGCATTACAATGATGGCAGACTACAAGAAGATACCAGGGAAGATGGAGCGTTACAATGATGGCAGACTACAAGAAGATACCAGGGAAGATGAAGCATTACAATGATGGCAGACTACAAGAAGATAGCAGGGAAGATGGAACATTACAATGATGGCAGACTACAAGAATATACCAGGGAAGATGGAGCATTACAATGATGGCAGATTACAAGAAAATACCAGGGAAGATGAAGCATTACAATGATGGCAAACTACAAAAATATACCAGGGAAGATGAAGCATTAAAATGATGGCAGATTACAAGAAGATACCAGGGAAGATGGAGCATTACAATGATGGCAGATTACAAGAAGATACCAGGGAAGATGAAGCATTACAATGATGGCAGACTACAAGAAGATACCAGGGAAGATGAAGCATTACAATCATGGCAGACTACAAGAATATACCAGGGAAGATGGAGCATTACAATGATGGCAGACTACAAGAAGATACCAGGGAAGATGGAGCATTACAATGATGGCAGATTACAAAACGATACCAGGGAAGATGGAGCATTACAACGATGGCAGACTACAAGAAGATAGCAGGGAAGATAGAGCTTTACAATGATGGCAGACTACAAGAAGATAGCAGGGAAGATAGAGCTTTACAATGATGGCAGACTACAAGAAGATAGCAGGGAAGATAGAGCATTACAATGATGGCAGATTACAAGAAGATACCAGGGAAGATGGAACATTACAATGATGGCAGACTACAAGAAGATACCAGGGAAGATGGAGCGTTACAATGATGGCAGACTACAAGAAGATACCAGGGAAGATGGAGCGTTACAATGATGGCAGACTACAAGAAGATACCAGGGAAGATGGAACATTACAATGATGGACTACAAGAAGATACCAGGGAAGATGGAGTATTACAATGATGGCAGACTACAAGAAGATACCAGGGAAGATGGAGCATTACAATGACGGCAGATGGATAGACGATACCAGGGAAGATGGAACATTACAATGATGGCAGACAACAAGAAGATACCAGGGAAGATGGAGCATTACAATGACGGCAGACTACAAGAAGATACCAGGGAAGATGGAACATTACAATCATGGCAGACTACAAGAAGATACCAGGGAAGATGAAGCATTACAATGATGGCAGATTACAAGAAGATACCAGGGAAGATGAAGCATTACAATGATGGCAGACTACAAGAAGATAGCAGGGGAGATGGAGCTTTACAATGATGGCAGACTACAAGAAGATACCAGCGAAGATGGAGCATTACAATGATGGCAGAATACAAGAAGATACCAGGGAAGATGAAGCATTACAATGATGGCAGACTACAAGAAGATAGCAGGGAAGATGGAGCATTACAATGATGGCAGATTACAAGAAGATACCAGGGAAGATGGAACATTATAATGATGGCAGATTACAAGAAGATACCAGGGAAGATGAAGCATTACAATGATGGCAGACTACAAGAATATACCAGGGAAGATGAAGCATTACAATGATGGCAGATTACAAGAAGATACCAGGGAAGATGGAGCATTACAATGATGGCAGATTACAAGAAGATACCAGGGAAGATGGAGCATTACAATGATGGCAGATTACAAAACGATACCAGGGAAGATGGAGCATTACAATGATGGCAGACTACAAGAAGATACCAGGGAAGATGGAGCATTACAATGATGGCAGACTACAAGAATATACCAGGGAAGATGGAGCATTACAATGATGGCAGATTACAAGAAGATACCAGGGAAGATGAAGCATTACAATGATGGCAGACTACAAGAATATACCAGGGAAGATGGAGCATTACAATGATTGCAGACTACAAGAAGATACCAGGGAAGATGGAGCATTACAATGATGGCAGACTACAAGAAGATACCAGGGAAGATGGAGCATTACAATGATGGCAGATTACAAAACGATACCAGGGAAGATGGAGCATTACAACGATGGCAGACTACAAGAAGAAAGCAGGGAAGATAGAGCATTACAATGATGGCAGATTACAAGAAGATACCAGGGAAGATGGAGCATTACAATGATGGCAGACTACAAGAAGATACAAGGGAAGATGGAGCATTACAATGATGGCAGACTACAAGAAGATACCAGGGAAGATGGAGCGTTACAATGATGGCAGACTACAAGAAGATACCAGGGAAGATGGAACATTACAATGATGGACTACAAGAAGATACCAGGGAAGATGGAGCATTACAACGATGGCAGATTACAAGAAGAAAGCAGGGAAGATAGAGCATTACAATGATGGCAGATTACAAGAAGATACCAGGGAAGATGGAGCATTACAATGATGGCAGACTACAAGAAGATACAAGGGAAGATGGAGCATTACAATGATGGCAGACTACAAGAAGATACCAGGGAAGATGGAGCGTTACAATGATGGCAGACTACAAGAAGATACCAGGGAAGATGGAACATTACAATGATGGACTACAAGAAGATACCAGGGAAGATGGAGCATTACAATGATGGCAGACTACAAGAAGATACCAGGGAAGATGGAGCATTACAATGACGGCAGATGGATAGACGATACCAGGGAAGATGGAACATTACAATGATGGCAGACTACAAGAAGATACCAGGGAAGATGGAGCATTACAATGATGGCAGACTACAAGAAGATACCAGGGAAGATGGAGCATTACTACAAGAAGATACCAGAGAAGATGGAACATTACAATGATGGCAGACTACAAGAAGATACCAGGGAAGATGGAACATTACAATGATGGCAGACTATAAGTAGATACCAGGGAAGATGGAACATTACAATGATGGCAGACTACAAGAAGATACCAGGGAAGATGGAACATTACAATGATGGCAGACTACAAGAAGATACCAGGGAAGATGGAGCATTACAATGATGGCAGACTACAAGAAGATACCAGGGAAGATGGAGCATTACAATGACGGCAGATGGATAGACGATACCAGGGAAGATGGAACATTACAATGATGGCAGACTACAAGAAGATACCAGGGAAGATGGAGCATTACAATGACAGCAGACTACAAGAAAATACCAGCGAAGATAGAACATTACAATGATGGCAGACTACAAGATGATACCAGGGAAGATGGAGCATTACTACAAGAAGATACCAGAGAAGATGGAACATTACAATGATGGCAGACTACAAGAAGATACCAGGGAAGATGGAACATTACAATGATGGCAGACTATAAGTAGTTACCAGGGAAGATGGAACATTACAATGATGGAAGACTACAAGAAGATACCAGGGAAGATGGAGCATTATAATGATGGAAGATGGAAAGAAGATACCAGGGAAAATGGAGCATTACAATGACGGCAGATGGAAAGAAGATACCAGGGAAGATGGAGCATTACAATGATGGCAGATGGAAAGAAGATACCAGGGAAAATGGAGCATTACAATGACGGCAGACTACAAGAAGATACCAGGGAAGATGGAGCATTACAATGATGGCAGACTACAAGAAGATACCAGGGAAGATGGAGCATTACAATGATGGCAGACTACAAGAAGATACCAGGGAAGATGGAGCATTACAATGATGGCAGACTACAAGAAGATACCAGGGAAGATGGAGCATTACAATGATGGCAGACTACAAGAAGATATCAGGGAAAATGGAGCATTACAATGATGGCAGACTACAAGAAGATACCAGGGAAGATGGAACATTACAATGATGGCAGACTACAAGAAGATACCAGGGAAGATGGAGCATTACAATGATGGCAGACTACAAGAAGATACCAGGGAAGATGGAGTGTTACAATGATGGCAGACTACAAGAAGATACCAGGGGAGATGGAGCATTACAATGATGGCAGACTACAAGAAGATACCAGGGAAGATGGAGCATTACAATGATGGCAGATTACAAAACGATACCAGGGAAGATGGAGCATTACAACGATGGCAGACTACAAGAAGATAGCAGGAAAGATGGAGCTTTACAATGATGGCAGACTACAAGAAGATAGCAGGGAGGATAGAGCTTTACAATGATGGCAGACTACAAGAAGATAGCAGGGAAGATAGAGCATTACAATGATGGCAGATTACAAGAAGATACCAGGGAAGATGGAGCATTACAATGATGGCAGACTACAAGAAGATACAAGGGAAGATGGAGCATTACAATGATGGCAGACTACAAGAAGATACCAGGGAAGATGGAGCGTTACAATGATGGCAGACTACAAGAAGATACCAGGGAAGATGGAACATTACAATGATGGACTACAAGAAGATACCAGGGAAGATGGAGCATTACAATGATGGCAGACTACAAGAAGATACCAGGGAAGATGGAGCATTACAATGACGGCAGATGGATAGACGATACCAGGGAAGATGGAACATTACAATGATGGCAGACTACAAGAAGATACCAGGGAAGATGGAGCATTACAATGACGGCAGATGGATAGAAGATACCAGGGAAGATGGAACATTACAATGATGGCAGACTACAAGAAGATACCAGGGAAGATGGAGCATTACTACAAGAAGATACCAGAGAAGATGGAACATTACAATGATGGCAGACTACAAGAAGATACCAGGGAAGATGGAACATTACAATGATGGCAGACTATAAGTAGATACCAGGGAAGATGGAACATTACAATGATGGCAGACTACAAGAAGATACCAGGGAAGATGGAACATTACAATGATGGCAGACTACAAGAAGATACCAGGGAAGATGGAGCATTACAATGATGGCAGACTACAAGAAGATACCAGGGAAGATGGAGCATTACAATGACGGCAGATGGATAGACGATACCAGGGAAGATGGAACATTACAATGATGGCAGACTACAAGAAGATACCAGGGAAGATGGAGCATTCCTACAAGAAGATACCAGAGAAGATGGAACATTACAATGATGGCAGACTACAAGAAGATACCAGGGAAGATGGAACATTACAATGATGGCAGACTATAAGTAGATACCAGGGAAGATGGAACATTACAATGATGGCAGACTACAAGAAGATACCAGGGAAGATGGAACATTACAATGATGGCAGACTACAAGAAGATACCAGGGAAGATAGAACATTACAATGATGGCAGACTACAAGATGATACCAGGGAAGATGGAGCATTACTACAAGAAGATACCAGAGAAGATGGAACATTACAATGATGGCAGATTACAAGAAGATACCAGGGAAGATGGAGCATTACAATGATGGCAGACTACAAGAAGATAACAGGGAAGATGGAGCGTTACAATGATGGCAGACTACAAGAAGATACCAGGGAAGATGGAACATTACAATGATGGACTACAAGAAGATACCAGGGAAGATGGAGCATTACAATGACGGCAGATGGATAGAAGATACCAGGGAAGATGGAACATTACAATGATGGAAGACTACAAGAAGATACCAGGGAAGATGGAGCATTATAATGATGGAAGACTACAAGAAGAGAGCAAGGAAGATGGAACATTACAATGATGGCAGACTACAAGAAGATACCAGGGAAGATGGAACATTACAATGATGGCAGACTACAAGAAGATACCAGGGAAGATGGAGCATTACAATGATGGCAGATTACAAGAAGATACCAGGGAAGATGGAGCATTACAATGATGGCAGACTACAAGAAGATAGCAGGGAAGATAGAGCTTTACAATGATGGCAGACTACAAGAAGATAGCAGGGAAGATGGAACATTACAATGAAGGCAAACTAAAAGAAGATACCAGGGAAGATGAAACATTACAATGATAGACTACAAGAAGATAGCAGACAAGATGGAACATTACAATGATGGCAGATTACAAGAAGATACCAGGGAAGATGGAGCATTACAATGATGGCAGACTACAAGAAGATACCAGGGAAGATGGAACATTACAATGATGGCAGACTACAAGAAGATACCAGGGAAGATGGAGCGTTACAATGATGGCAGACTACAAGAAGATACCAGGGAAGATGGAACATTACAATGATGGACTACAAGAAGATACCAGGGGAGATGGAGCTTTACAATGATGGCAGATTACAAGAAGATACCAGGGAAGATGGAGCATTACAATGATTGCAGACTACAAGAAGATAACAGGGAAGATGGAGCGTTACAATGATGGCAGACTACAAGAAGATACCAGGGAAGATGGAACATTACAATGATGGACTACAAGAAGATACCAGGGAAGATGGAGCATTACAATGACGGCAGATGGATAGACGATACCAGGGAAGATTGAACATTACAATGATGGCAGACTACAAGAAGATACCAGGGAAGATGGAGCATTACAATGACGGCAGATGGATAGAAGATACCAGGGAAGATGGAACATTACAATGATGGAAGACTACAAGAAGATACCAGGGAAGATGGAGCATTACTACAAGAAGATACCAGAGAAGATGGAACATTACAATGATGGCAGACTATAAGTAGATACCAGGGAAGATGGAACATTACAATGATGGCAGACTACAAGAAGATAGCAGGGGAGATGGAGCTTTACAATGATGGCAGACTACAAGAAGATACCAGGGAAGATGGAGCATTACAATGATGGCAGACTACATGAAGATACCAGGGAAGATGGAGCATTACAATGATGGCAGACTACAAGAAGATACCAGGGAAGATGGAGCATTACAATGATGAACTACAAGAAGATACCAGGGAAGATGGAGCATTACAATGATGGCATACTACAAGAAGATAGCAGGGAAGATGGAGCATTACAATGATGGCAGACTACAAGAATATACCAGGGAAGATGGAGCATTACAATGATGGCAGACTACAAGAAGATACCAGGGAAGATGAAGCATTACAATGATGGCAGACTACAAGAATATACCAGGGAAGATGAAGCATTACAATGATGGCAGATTACAAGAAGATACCAGGGAAGATGGAGCATTACAATGATGGCAGATTACAAGAAGATACCAGGGAAGATGAAGCATTACAATGATGGCAGACTACAAGAAGATAGCAGGGAAGATGGAGCATTACAATGATGGCAGACTACAAGAATATACCAGGGAAGATGGAGCATTACAATGATGGCAGACTACAAGAAGATACCAGGGAAGATGAAGCATTACAATGATGGCAGACTACAAGAATATACCAGGGAAGATGAAGCATTACAATGATGGCAGATTACAAGAAGATACCAGGGAAGATGGAGCATTACAATGATGGCAGATTACAAGAAGATACCAGGGAAGATGAAGCATTACAATGATGGCAGACTACAAGAATATACCAGGGAAGATGGAGCATTGCAATGATGGCAGACTACAAGAAGATACCAGGGAAGATGGAGCATTACAATGATGGCAGACTACAAGAAGATACCAGGGAAGATGGAACATTACAATGATGGACTACAAGAAGATACCAGGGAAGATGGAGCATTACAATGACGGCAGATGGATAGACGATACCAGGGAAGATGGAACATTACAATGATGGCAGACTACAAGAAGATACCAGGGAAGATGGAGCATTACAATGACGGCAGATGGATAGAAGATACCAGGGAAGATGGAACATTACAATGATGGCAGACTACAAGAAGATACCAGGGAAGATGGAACATTACAATGATGGCAGACTACAAGAAGATTCCAGGGAAGATGGAGCATTACAATGATAGCAGACTACAAGAAGATACCAGGGAAGATGGAGCATTACAATGATGGCAGACTACAAGAAGATAGCAGGGGAGATGGAGCATTACAATGATGGCAGACTACAAGAAGATAGCAGGGAAGATGGAACATTACAATGATGGCAAACTACAGGAAGATACCAGGGAAGATGAAACATTACAATGATAGACTACAAGAAGATAGCAGACAAGATGGAACATTACAATGATGGCAGACTACAAGAAGATACCAGGGAAGATGGAGCATTACAATGATGGCAGACTACAAGAAGATAGCAGGGGAGATGGAACTTTACAATAATGGCAGACTACAAGAAGATACCAGGGAAAATGGAGCATTACAATGATGGACTACAAGAAGATACCAGGGAAGATGGAACATTACAATGATGGCAGATTACAAGAAGATACCAGGGAAGATGGAGCATTACAATGATGGCAGACTACAAGAAGATAGCAGGGGAGATGGAGCTTTACAATGATGGCAGACTACAAGAAGATACCAGGGAAGATGGAGCATTACAATGATGGCAGACTACAAGAAGATACCAGGGAAGATGGAGCATTACAATGATGGCAGACTACAAGAAGTTACCAGGGAAGATGGAGCATTACAATGATGGCAGACTACAAGAAGATACCAGGGAAGATGAAGCATTACAATGATGGCAGACTACAAGAAGATAGCAGGGAAGGTGGAGCATTACAATGATGGCAGACTACAAGAAGATACAAGGGAAGATGAAACATTACAATGATGGCAGACTACAAGAAGATAGCAGGGAAGGTGGAGCATTACAATGATGGCAGACTACAAGAAGATACCAGGGAAGATGAAGCATTACAATGATGGCAGATTACAAGAATATACCAGGGAAGATGGAGCATTACAATGATGGCAGATTACAAAAAGATACCAGGGAAGATGAAGCATTACAATGACGGCAGATGGATAGAAGATACCAGGGAAGATGGAACATTACAATGATGGCAGACTACAAGAAGATACCAGGGAAGATGGAACATTACAATGATGGCAGACTACAAGAAGATACCAGGGAAGATGGAGCATTACAATGACGGCAGATGGATAGAAGATACCAGGGAAGATGGAACATTACAATGATGGCAGACTACAAGAAGATACCAGGGAAGATGGAACATTACAATGATGGCAGACTACAAGAAGATACCAAGGAAGATGGAGCATTACAATGATAGCAGACTACAAGAAGATAGCAGGGAAGATAGAGCTTTACAATGATGGCAGACTACAAGAAGATAGCAGGGAAGATGGAACATTACAATGATGGCAAACTACAAGAAGATACCAGGGAAGATGAAACATTACAATGATGGCAGACTACAAGAAGATAGCAGGGGAGATGGAGCTTTACAATGATGGCAGACTACAAGAAGATACCAGGGAAAATGGAGCATTACAATGATGGACTACAAGAAGATACCAGGGAAGATGGAACATTACAATGATGGCAGATTACAAGAAGATACCAGGGAAGATGGAGCATTACAATGATGGCAGACTACAAGAAGATAGCAGGGGAGATGGAGCTTTACAATGATGGCAGACTACAAGAAGATACCAGGGAAGATGGAGCATTACAATGATGGCAGAATACAAGAAGATACCAGGGAAGATGAAGCATTACAATGATGGCAGACTACAAGAAGATAGCAGGGAAGATGGAACATTACAATGATGACAGACTACAAGAATATACCAGGGAAGATGGAGCATTACAATGATGGCAGATTACAAGAAGATACCAGGGAAGATGAAGCATTACAATGATGGCAGACTACAAGAAGATAGCAGGAAAGATGGAGCTTTACAATGATGGCAGATTACAAGAAGATAGCAGGGGAGATGGAGCTTTACAATGATGGCAGACTACAAGAAGATACCAGGGAAGATGAAGCATTACAATGATGGCAGACTACAAGAAGATAGCAGGGGAGATGGAGCTTTACAATGATGGCAGATTACAAGAAGATACCAGGGAAGATGGAGCATTACAATGATGGCAGACTACAAGAAGATACCAGGGAAGATGGAGCGTTACAATGATGGCAGACTACAAGAAGATACCATGGAAGATAAAGCATTACAATGATGGCAGACTACAAGAAGATAGCAGGGAAGATGGAACATTACAATGATGGCAGACTACAAGAATACACCAGGGAAGATGGAGCATTACAATGATGGCAGATTACAAGAAGATACCAGGGAAGATGAAGCATTACAATGATGGCAGACTACAAAAATATACCAGGGAAGATGAAGCATTAAAATGATGGCAGACTACAAGAAGATACCAGGGAAGATGGAGCATTACAATGATGGCAGATTACAAGAAGATACCAGGGAAGATGGAGCATTACAATGATGACAGATTACAAGAAGATACCAGGGAAGATGAAGCATTACAATGATGGAAGACTACAAGAAGATACCAGGGAAGATGAAGCATTACAATCATGGCAGACTACAAGAATATACCAGGGAAGATGGAGCATTACAATGATGGCAGACTACAAGAAGATACCAGGGAAGATGGAGCATTACAATGATGGCAGACTACAAGAAGATACCAGGGAAGATGGAGCATTACAATGATGGCAGATTACAAAACGATACCAGGGAAGATGGAGCATTACAACGATGGCAGACTACAAGAAGATAGCAGGGAAGATAGAGCTTTACAATGATGGCAGACTACAAGAAGATAGCAGGGAAGATAGAGCTTTACAATGATGGCAGACTACAAGAAGATAGCAGGGAAGATAGAGCATTACAATGATGGCAGATTACAAGAAGATACCAGGGAAGATGGAGCGTTACAATGATGGCAGACTACAAAAAGATACAAGGGAAGATGGAGCATTACAATGATGGCAGACTACAAGAAGATACCAGGGAAGATGGAGCGTTACAATGATGGCAGACTACAAGAAGATACCAGGGAAGATGGAACATTACAATGATGGACTACAAGAAGATACCAGGGAAGATGGAGCATTACAATGACGGCAGATGGATAGACGATACCAGGGAAGATGGAACATTACAATGATGGCAGACTACAAGAAGATACCAGGGAAGATGGAGCATTACAATGACGGCAGATGGATAGAAGATACCAGGGAAAATGGAACATTACAATGATGGCAGACTACAAGAAGATACCAGGGAAGATGGAACATTACAATCATGGCAGACTACAAGAAGATACCAGGGAAGATGAAGCATTACAATGATGGCAGATTACAAGAAGATACCAGGGAAGATGAAGCATTACAATGATGGCAGACTACAAGAAGATAGCAGGGGAGATGGAGCTTTACAATGATGGCAGACTACAAGAAGATACCAGGGAAGATGGAGCATTACAATGATGGCAGAATACAAGAAGATACCAGGGAAGATGAAGCATTACAATGATGGCAGACTACAAGAAGATAGCAGGGAAGATGGAGCATTACAATGATGGCAGACTACAAGAAGATACCAGGGAAGATGGAACATTATAATGATGGCAGATTACAAGAAGATACCAGGGAAGATGAAGCATTACAATGATGGCAGATTACAAGAAGATACCAGGGAAGATGGAGCATTACAATGATGGCAGATTACAAGAAGATACCAGGGAAGATGAAGCATTACAATGATGGCAGACTACAAGAATATACCAGGGAAGATGGAGCATTACAATGATGGCAGACTACAAGAAGATACCAGGGAAGATGGAGCATTACAATGATGGCAGACTACAAGAAGATACCAGGGAAGATGGAGCATTACAATGATGGCAGATTACAAAACGATACCAGGGAAGATGGAGCATTACAACGATGGCAGACTACAAGAAGATAGCAGGAAAGATGGAGCATTACAATGATGGCAGACTACAAGAAGAAAGCAGGGAAGATAGAGCATTACAATGATGGCAGATTACAAGAAGATACCAGGGAAGATGGAGCATTATAATGATGGCACACTACAAGAAGATACAAGGGAAGATGGAGCATTACAATGATGGCAGACTACAAGAAGATACCAGGGAAGATGGAGCGTTACAATGATGGCAGACTACAAGAAGATACCAGGGAAGATGGAACATTACAATGATGGACTACAAGAAGATACCAGGGAAGATGGAGCATTACAATGATGGCAGACTACAAGAAGATACCAGGGAAGATGGAGCATTACAATGACGGCAGATGGATAGACGATACCAGGGAAGATGGAACATTACAATGATGGCAGACTACAAGAAGATACCAGGGAAGATGGAGCATTACAATGACGGCAGATGGATAGAAGATACCAGGGAGGATGGAACATTACAATGATGGCAGACTACAAGAAGATACCAGGGAAGATGGAGCATTACTACAAGAAGATACCAGAGAAGATGGAACATTACAATGATGGCAGACTACAAGAAGATACCAGGGAAGATGGAACATTACAATGATGGCAGACTACAAGAAGATACCAGGGAAGATGGAGCATTACAATGATGGCAGACTACAAGAAGATACCAGGGAAGATGGAGCATTACAATGACGGCAGATGGATAGACGATACCAGGGAAGATGGAACATTACAATGATGGCAGACTACAAGAAGATACCAGGGAAGATGGAGCATTACAATGACAGCAGACTACAAGAAGATACCAGGGAAGATAGAACATTACAATGATGGCAGACTACAAGATGATACCAGGGAAGATGGAGCATTACTACAAGAAGATACCAGAGAAGATGGAACATTACAATGATGGCAGACTACAAGAAGATACCAGGGAAGATGGAACATTACAATGATGGCAGACTATAAGTAGTTACCAGGGAAGATGGAACATTACAATGATGGAAGACTACAAGAAGATACCAGGGAAGATGGAGCATTATAATGATGGAAGATGGAAAGAAGATACCAGGGAAAATGGAGCATTACAATGACGGCAGATGGAAAGAAGATACCAGGGAAGATGGAGCATTACAATGATGGCAGATGGAAAGAAGATACCAGGGAAAATGGAGCATTACAATGACGGCAGACTACAAGAAGATACCAGGGAAGATGGAGCATTACAATGATGGCAGACTACAAGAAGATACCAGGGAAGATGGAGCATTACAATGATGGCAGACTACAAGAAGATACCAGGGAAGATGGAGCATTACAATGATGGCAGACTACAAGAAGATACCAGGGAAGATGGAGCATTACAATGATGGCAGACTACAAGAAGATACCTGTCACGGCCGGGCGGTCGGGCAGACCCAGGAGGTGGATCCACTGGACCGAACTCTCTGAGATGGTGGTAGGGAGTCCGGCAGCTGAAGCACTGATGGGCAGTAGAACAGTCCGTGCAAGAGAAGGCAGCGGAGGAGTCCCAGGGACCACGGAGTCACAGAAGGTGGTCTTGGTGACGTAGCTCAGGTTCGGAGGCCGAGGTGATATCAGGCGGGGTCCGGAACCTCTGGAGCAAGATGACGGGTCACCGCAGGGATCCGGGATGGTACGGACTGTCAGATGGCAGACGGACAGCGTGCGGGGATCAGGACACGGCAGACTGGATGGCGAGGCAGGTACGGCTCTACAAAGACAGATAGGTGAGTACAGGCACATAAACACCAAGAGACCTGACTCCTAGCTCAGGGAACACGAAGATCAGGCCCCGCCCCCTTGGACAATGACCCCCTATATACCCTGTACCTGTGCAACCTCATTTCCTGTTAATGGACGCTGGCCCTTTAAGAAAGGGTCAGTGACCGCGCGCGCGCCCTAAGGCGCATGCGCGCCGCCCGGGTGCCAGAAGCCAGGGAAGGAGGCTGCGAGGAGGACGCAGGGGAGCCGGCCAGGTCCAGGGAAGCTGTCGGGCGCCGGGATCGGGGGCCCGGAGCCCTGGGATGGACGGAATCCGGTGACTGGGGAGCGGAGAGCGTGGCAGGTGAGCCGGGGAACGGGGGTGAGGACCCGGGGAGCGTGACAGTACCCCCCCCCCCACGCCCCCCTCCCCGCAACCGGGACATGAAGGCACGGATAAGAGGAGTGCCCACGTTCTCCCTGGGCTCCCAAGACCTATCCTCAGGACCATACCCTTCCCAGTCCACCAGGAAGAACTGTCGACCTCGTACGGTCTTCATGGCCACGATATCCCTTACCGCATAGATGTCATCATCGGCAATAGGAGGAGGGGCCGGACTGGCAGCAGCGGAGAAGGGACCAAGGACAACTGGCTTGAGCAGAGAGACGTGGAAGGAGTTGGGTATCCTCATCGTGGCCGGGAGCTGTAGCTTGTAGGATACCTCATTGATCTTGCTGAGGACCTTAAACGGCCCGATGTAGCGAGGACCCAGCTTGTAGGAAGGTATCTTCAATCGGATGTACTGGGAAGCAAGCCAGACCAGGTCACCAGGAGAGAAACACGGAGGATCCAGACGTCTCTTGTCAGCGTGTTTCTTCATCCGCTGGGAAGCGCGCCCAAGGGACGCTTTGACAGAGTCCCAAATGGTAGCAAAGTCACGAACTGCAGTATCAGCAGCCGGGACATCCGATGAAGGGGATATAGGCAATGGGACGGCGGGCTGGAGTCCATAAACAACATGGAAGGGAGATTCGGAGGATGACTCACTGACGTGGTGGTTATGGGAGAATTCAGCCCAAGGTAGAAGCGAGGACCAGTCGTCGTGATGGGCGTTGACATAGTGACGTAGGTATGAGGTCACGATTTGATTGACCCTCTCCACTTGGCCGTTAGACTGAGGATGGTAAGAAGAAGAAAAGTCCAGAGTCACTCCCAGATGTTTGCATAGAGCCCTCCAGAAGCGGGAGGTGAACTGAGTTCCTCTGTCGGACACTATGTGGGATGGAAAGCCATGCAAGCGGAAGATGTGATGTATATAGGCTTCCGCGAGTTCCTGAGCAGAGGGCAGTCCGGCCATAGGAACGAAGTGGGCCATTTTGGAGAATCGATCAACCACGACCCATATGACTGTGTGCCCGGAGGATAATGGCAAGTCCGTAATAAAGTCCATTGCTATGTGTTGCCACGGGACTGAGGGTATCGGTAAAGGCAGAAGACGGCCATGGGGCAAGTGTTTGGGCGTCTTGTTCCTGGCACAGGAGGAGCAGGCAGAGACAAAAGCAGCGACGTCCGTGCGAAGGGATGGCCACCAGTAATGGCGTACAATCGCACCCCATGTTCTCTTCTGACCAGCATGCCCGGCTGTTTTTGAGGCATGACCCCAGTGTAACACTTTTTGCCTGTCGGTATCGGAGACATAGGTCTTCCCGGGCGGTATCTGGGCTAGGGTAACAGGGGCCACCGGAATGATGTTGCTAGGACAGATGATGGGTTGGGTAGTCTCTTCCTCCTGCTCCATGGGCATGAAAGACCTGGACAAGGCATCAGCGCGTACATTCTTGTCCGCGGGTCGGAAGTGAAGCTGAAAGTCGAACCTGGCAAAGAATAAGGACCACCTGGCTTGCCGTGGGTTCAGTCGCTGAGCGGACCGCAGGTATTCTAGGTTCTTGTGGTCCGTGTAGATGATCACGGGATACACTGCACCTTCCAGGAGGTAGCGCCATTCCTCCAGTGCCAGTTTGACTGCCAAGAGCTCTCGGTCCCCGATGGTATAGTTGCGTTCAGGCGCTGAGAAGCCCTTGGAGAAGAATCCGCAAGTCACCATCTTCCCGGAGGAGGACTTCTGCATGAGCACTGCTCCGGCTCCTGAGGAGGAGGCATCCACCTCCAAGGTGAACTGGCGGTTCAACTCCGGACGGTGAAGTACAGGTGAGGAAGCAAAAGCCCGCTTCAAAGAGCCAAACGCGGCGTCGGCCGCAGGCGACCAGTCCTTTGGATTTGCCTCTTTCTTAGTCAAAGCGGAAAGTGGAGCAGTCAGAGCAGAGAAGTGAGGGACGAATTGGCGGTAGTAGTTGGCGAATCCCAGGAAGCGTTGGATTGCTTTCAGTCCAGAAGGGGGAGGCCAGTTGAGAATGGCGGAGACCTTCTTGGGATCCATCTGCAGTCCAGTCTCAGAGATGATGTACCCCAGAAAGGGGAGAGAAGACTGCTCAAAGACACACTTCTCATACTTTGCGTACAGACGGTTCTCTCTTAGTCGTCGTAGAACCAGCTGTACGTGCTCTCTGTGGGTTGGGAGGTCCGGAGAGAAGACAAGGATGTCATCTAGATATACTACCACACAGGTGTAGAGGAGGTCTCGGAACACGTCGTTCACCAGTTCTTGGAAGACGGCAGGGGCGTTACACAGGCCGAAGGGCATCACGCAGTACTCATAATGTCCATCGCGCGTATTAAACGCGGTCTTCCATTCGTCACCAGAGCGGATGCGCACCAGATTGTAAGCACCCCGAAGATCCAGCTTGGTGAACAGACGAGCTCCTCTAAGCCGGTCAAACAATTCGGGGATGAGCGGCAGAGGGTACTTGTTCTTAACAGTGATCTGATTCAGACCCCGGTAGTCGATGCAGGGACGTAAATCGCCCTCTTTTTTCTTGACAAAGAAGAAACCTGCTCCAGCAGGAGAGGAGGATCTCCGAATGAATCCCCTAGCCAGGCTCTCTGAGATGTAAGTCGACATAGCCCTTGTTTCGGCTGGAGATAAAGGATATATCCGTCCTCGTGGTGGCGTTGTTCCAGGGAGCAGGTCGATGGCACAATCGTAGGGGCGATGTGGCGGCAGTACCTCGGATTCTTTTTTATCAAAGACATCAGCAAAGGACCAATAAGCCGAGGGCAGCCCCGGTAGGTTCTCAGGAACCGGAGGTCGTCGGATGGGTTGTGTGGATTTTAGGCATCTCTCATGACACGAAGCACCCCAGCGGGTGATTTCGCCAGTGCCCCAGCTGACTGATGGTTCGTGAGTCCGTAACCATGGAAGGCCCAGCAGGATCTGATGGGACATGTGCGGAAGGACGTAGAAGGCGATGTTCTCGGTGTGAAGAGCACCGATGCGCAGTTCAACCGGCCTGGTGGTCCAGGAGATGGTGTCAGAAAGGGGTCTCCCATCCACAGAGGCAATCACCAGGGGCTTGTTGAGTGGGATAACAGGCACCTGGTATTTGTCCACGGTGGCTTGCTGGATGAAATTGCCTGCTGCCCCGGAATCAAGATAGGCCTCAGCCGTGAACCGCGTCTCTCCCGTTGTCACTTGCACGGTCCATGTGACCGGATCAGAGAGAGTCCCAGCACCTAGGGTGGCCTCTCCTACCAACCCTAGGCTTTGGAGTTTCCCGGCCTTTCCGGACAGGAACGGAGGAGGTGTGTGCCCTCACCGCAGTAAAAGCAGAGACCCTGGGCAAGCCGCTCTGCTCTACGTTGTGCAGACTGACGCACTCGGTCAATCTGCATGGGCTCGTGGACGGGACTCCCAGCTGTTGATGACTGAGGTACGGAGGGCTTCTGAGGAGGAGATGAATGCCGTAACGGGCGTCTCTCACGAGATAGCTCTTTGGAGCGCTCCTGAAAACGTATGTCCACACGAGTTGCTAGGGCAATCAGGGCATCTAGGGTGGAGGGCACGTCCCGACCCGCCAACTCATCCTTGATGCGACTCGAGAGTCCCTCCCAGAAGGCGGCTGTTAGGGCCTCATTATTCCACCCGAGTTCTGAAGCCAAAGTGCGAAAACGGATGGCGTATTGGCCCACCGTCAGTGTTCCTTGACGTAGGCGGAGGAGTGATGAAGCAGAGGCAGAAGCGCGTCCCGGCTCGTCAAAGGTGCTGCGGAATGCCTGCAGGAACTGTTGAAGATCCTTGGTCATGGGGTCCTCCTTCTCCCACAAGGGGTTCATCCACGCCAGCGCCTCGCCCTCTAGGTGGGACATTATAAAGGCGACCTTGGCTTGGTCGGAGGCGAACAGATGTGGCAGCTGCGTGAAATGAAGGGAACATTGATTTATGAAGCCCCTGCAGGTCTTGGGATCTCCAGCATAACGAGGAGGTGACGCCAAACGGAGTCGGGAAGCATCTGACGAGGTTGCCACTGGTGCGGGGGCCATGGCTTGCCTGGCGGGGGACCTGGGTGCCGCAGGCGTCATTGATGCTTGTAATGTGTACAGGCGGGTGTCCACGGAGGTCATGAATTGCAGCATGCGGGTCTGGACTTCACGCTGGCGTTGGAGTTCCTCTTGCAGAGCCATTAGTGCTGCAGCGGGATCCATGGCCTGATCTTACTGTCACGGCCGGGCGGTCGGGCAGACCCAGGAGGTGGATCCACTGGACCGAACTCTCTGAGATGGTGGTAGGGAGTCCGGCAGCTGAAGCACTGATGGGCAGTAGAACAGTCCGTGCAAGAGAAGGCAGCGGAGGAGTCCCAGGGACCACGGAGTCACAGAAGGTGGTCTTGGTGACGTAGCTCAGGTTCGGAGGCCGAGGTGATATCAGGCGGGGTCCGGAACCTCTGGAGCAAGATGACGGGTCACCGCAGGGATCCGGGATGGTACGGACTGTCAGATGGCAGACGGACAGCGTGCGGGGATCAGGACACGGCAGACTGGATGGCGAGGCAGGTACGGCTCTACAAAGACAGATAGGTGAGTACAGGCACATAAACACCAAGAGACCTGACTCCTAGCTCAGGGAACACGAAGATCAGGCCCCGCCCCCTTGGACAATGACCCCCTATATACCCTGTACCTGTGCAACCTCATTTCCTGTTAATGGACGCTGGCCCTTTAAGAAAGGGTCAGTGACCGCGCGCGCGCCCTAAGGCGCATGCGCGCCGCCCGGGTGCCAGAAGCCAGGGAAGGAGGCTGCGAGGAGGACGCAGGGGAGCCGGCCAGGTCCAGGGAAGCTGTCGGGCGCCGGGATCGGGGGCCCGGAGCCCTGGGATGGACGGAATCCGGTGACTGGGGAGCGGAGAGCGTGGCAGGTGAGCCGGGGAACGGGGGTGAGGACCCGGGGAGCGTGACAATACCAGGGAAAATGGAGCATTACAATGATGGCAGACTACAAGAAGATACCAGGGAAGATGGAACATTACAATGATGGCAGACTACAAAAAGATACCAGGGAAGATGGAGCATTACAATGATGGCAGACTACAAGAAGATACCAGGGAAGATGGAGCGTTACAATGATGGCAGACTACAAGAAGATACCAGGGAAGATGGAGCGTTACAATGATGGCAGACTACAAGAATATACCAGGGAAGATGGAGCATTACAATGATGGCAGACTACAAGAATATACCAGGGAAGATGGAGCATTACAATGATGGCAGACTACAAGAAGATACCAGGGAAGATGAAGCATTACAATGATGGCAGACTACAAGAATATACCAGGGAAGATGAAGCATTACAATGATGGCAGATTACAAGAAGATACCAGGGAAGATGGAGCATTACAATGATGGCAGATTACAAGAAGATACCAGGGAAGATGAAGCATTACAATGATGGCAGACTACAAGAATATACCAGGGAAGATGGAGCATTGCAATGATGGCAGACTACAAGAAGATACCAGGGAAGATGGAGCATTACAATGATGGCAGACTACAAGAAGATACCAGGGAAGATGGAACATTACAATGATGGGCTACAAGAAGATACCAGGGAAGATGGAGCATTACAATGACGGCAGATGGATAGACGATACCAGGGAAGATGGAACATTACAATGATGGCAGACTACAAGAAGATACCAGGGAAGATGGAGCATTACAATGACGGCAGATGGATAGAAGATACCAGGGAAGATGGAACATTACAATGATGGCAGACTACAAGAAGATACCAGGGAAGATGGAACATTACAATGATGGCAGACTACAAGAAGATTCCAGGGAAGATGGAGCATTACAATGATAGCAGACTACAAGAAGATACCAGGGAAGATGGAGCATTACAATGATGGCAGACTACAAGAAGATAGCAGGGGAGATGGAGCATTACAATGATGGCAGACTACAAGAAGATAGCAGGGAAGATGGAACATTACAATGATGGCAAACTACAGGAAGATACCAGGGAAGATGAAACATTACAATGATAGACTACAAGAAGATAGCAGACAAGATGGAACATTACAATGATGGCAGACTACAAGAAGATACCAGGGAAGATGGAGCATTACAATGATGGCAGACTACAAGAAGATAGCAGGGGAGATGGAACTTTACAATAATGGCAGACTACAAGAAGATACCAGGGAAAATGGAGCATTACAATGATGAACTACAAGAAGATACCAGGGAAGATGGAACATTACAATGATGGCAGATTACAAGAAGATACCAGGGAAGATGGAGCATTACAATGATGGCAGACTACAAGAAGATAGCAGGGGAGATGGAGCTTTACAATGATGGCAGACTACAAGAAGATACCAGGGAAGATGGAGCATTACAATGATGGCAGACTACAAGAAGATACCAGGGAAGATGGAGCATTACAATGATGGCAGACTACAAGAAGATACCAGGGAAGATGGAGCATTACAATGATGGCAGACTACAAGAAGATACCAGGGAAGATGAAGCATTACAATGATGGCAGACTACAAGAAGATAGCAGGGAAGGTGGAGCATTACAATGATGGCAGACTACAAGAAGATACAAGGGAAGATGAAGCATTACAATGATGGCAGACTACAAGAAGATAGCAGGGAAGGTGGAGCATTACAATGATGGCAGACTACAAGAAGATACCAGGGAAGATGAAGCATTACAATGATGGCAGATTACAAGAATATACCAGGGAAGATGGAGCATTACAATGATGGCAGATTACAAAAAGATACCAGGGAAGATGAAGCATTACAATGACGGCAGATGGATAGAAGATACCAGGGAAGATGGAACATTACAATGATGGCAGACTACAAGAAGATACCAGGGAAGATGGAACATTACAATGATGGCAGACTACAAGAAGATACCAGGGAAGATGGAGCATTACAATGACGGCAGATGGATAGAAGATACCAGGGAAGATGGAACATTACAAAGATGGCAGACTACAAGAAGATACCAGGGAAGATGGAACATTACAATGATGGCAGACTACAAGAAGATACCAAGGAAGATGGAGCATTACAATGATAGCAGACTACAAGAAGATAGCAGGGAAGATAGAGCTTTACAATGATGGCAGACTACAAGAAGATAGCAGGGAAGATGGAACATTACAATGATGGCAAACTACAAGAAGATACCAGGGAAGATGAAACATTACAATGATGGCAGACTACAAGAAGATAGCAGGGGAGATGGAGCTTTACAATGATGGCAGACTACAAGAAGATACCAGGGAAAATGGAGCATTACAATGATGGACTACAAGAAGATACCAGGGAAGATGGAACATTACAATGATGGCAGATTACAAGAAGATACCAGGGAAGATGGAGCATTACAATGATGGCAGACTACAAGAAGATAGCAGGGGAGATGGAGCTTTACAATGATGGCAGACTACAAGAAGATACCAGGGAAGATGGAGCATTACAATGATGGCAGAATACAAGAAGATACCAGGGAAGATGAAGCATTACAATGATGGCAGACTACAAGAAGATAGCAGGGAAGATGGAACATTACAATGATGACAGACTACAAGAATATACCAGGGAAGATGGAGCATTACAATGATGGCAGATTACAAGAAGATACCAGGGAAGATGAAGCATTACAATGATGGCAGACTACAAGAAGATAGCAGGAAAGATGGAGCTTTACAATGATGGCAGATTACAAGAAGATAGCAGGGGAGATGGAGCTTTACAATGATGGCAGACTACAAGAAGATACCAGGGAAGATGAAGCATTACAATGATGGCAGACTACAAGAAGATAGCAGGGGAGATGGAGCTTTACAATGATGGCAGATTACAAGAAGATACCAGGGAAGATGGAGCATTACAATGATGGCAGACTACAAGAAGATACCATGGAAGATGAAGCATTACAATGATGGCAGACTACAAGAAGATAGCAGGGAAGATGGAACATTACAATGATGGCAGACTACAAGAATATACCAGGGAAGATGGAGCATTACAATGATGGCAGATTACAAGAAGATACCAGGGAAGATGAAGCATTACAATGATGGCAGATTACAAGAAGATACCAGGGAAGATGGAGCATTACAATGATGGCAGACTACAAAAATATACCAGGGAAGATGAAGCATTAAAATGATGGCAGACTACAAGAAGATACCAGGGAAGATGGAGCATTACAATGATGGCAGATTACAAGAAGATACCAGGGAAGATGGAGCATTACAATGATGGCAGATTACAAGAAGATACCAGGGAAGATGAAGCATTACAATGATGGCAGACTACAAGAAGATACCAGGGAAGATGAAGCATTACAATCATGGCAGACTACAAGAATATACCAGGGAAGATGGAGCATTACAATGATGGCAGACTACAAGAAGATACCAGGGAAGATGGAGCATTACAATGATGGCAGACTACAAGAAGATACCAGGGAAGATGGAGCATTACAATGATGGCAGACTACAAGAAGATACCAGGGAAGATGGAGCATTACAATGATGGACTACAAGAAGATACCAGGGAAGATGGAGCATTACAATGATGGCAGATTACAAAACGATACCAGGGAAGATGGAGCATTACAACGATGGCAGACTACAAGAAGATAGCAGGGAAGATAGAGCTTTACAATGATGGCAGACTACAATAAGATAGCAGGGAAGATAGAGCTTTACAATGATGGCAGACTACAAGAAGATAGCAGGGAAGATAGAGCATTACAATGATGGCAGATTACAAGAAGATACCAGGGAAGATGGAGCGTTACAATGATGGCAGACTACAAGAAGATACAAGGGAAGATGGAGCATTACAATGATGGCAGACTACAAGAAGATACCAGGGAAGATGGAGCGTTACAATGATGGCAGACTACAAGAAGATACCAGGGAAGATGGAACATTACAATGATGGACTACAAGAAGATACCAGGGAAGATGGAGCATTACAATGACGGCAGATGGATAGACGATACCAGGGAAGATGGAACATTACAATGATGGCAGACTACAAGAAGATACCAGGGAAGATGGAGCATTACAATGACGGCAGATGGATAGAAGATACCAGGGAAAATGGAACATTACAATGATGGCAGACTACAAGAAGATACCAGGGAAGATGGAACATTACAATCATGGCAGACTACAAGAAGATACCAGGGAAGATGAAGCATTACAATGATGGCAGATTACAAGAAGATACCAGGGAAGATGGAGCATTACAATGATGGCAGAGTACAAGAAGATACCAGGGAAAATGAAGCATTACAATGATGGCAGACTACAAGAAGATACCAGGGAAGATGGAGCATTACAATGATGGCAGACTACAAGAAGATAGCAGGGAAGATGGAGCATTACAATGATGGCAGACTACAAGAAGATACCAGGGAAGATGGAACATTATAATGATGGCAGATTACAAGAAGATACCAGGGAAGATGAAGCATTACAATGATGGCAGACTACAAGAATATACCAGGGAAGATGAAGCATTACAATGATGGCAGATTACAAGAAGATACCAGGGAAGATGGAGCATTACAATGATGGCAGATTACAAGAAGATACCAGGGAAGATGAAGCATTACAATGATGGCAGACTACAAGAATATACCAGGGAAGATGGAGCATTACAATGATGGCAGACTACAAGAAGATACCAGGGAAGATGGAGCATTACAATGATGGCAGACTACAAGAAGATACCAGGGAAGATGGAGCATTACAATGATGGCAGATTACAAAACGATACCAGGGAAGATGGAGCATTACAACGATGGCAGACTACAAGAAGATAGCAGGAAAGATGGAGCATTACAATGATGGCAGACTACAAGAAGAAAGCAGGGAAGATAGAGCATTACAATGATGGCAGATTACAAGAAGATACCAGGGAAGATGGAGCATTATAATGATGGCAGACTACAAGAAGATACAAGGGAAGATGGAGCATTACAATGATGGCAGACTACAAGAAGATACCAGGGAAGATGGAGCGTTACAATGATGGCAGACTACAAGAAGATACCAGGGAAGATGGAACATTACAATGATGGACTACAAGAAGATACCAGGGAAGATGGAGCATTACAATGATGGCAGACTACAAGAAGATACCAGGGAAGATGGAGCATTACAATGACGGCAGATGGATAGACGATACCAGGGAAGATGGAACATTACAATGATGGCAGACTACAAGAAGATACCAGGGAAGATGGAGCATTACAATGACGGCAGATGGATAGAAGATACCAGGGAAGATGGAACATTACAATGATGGCAGACTACAAGAAGATACCAGGGAAGATGGAGCATTACTACAAGAAGATACCAGAGAAGATGGAACATTACAATGATGGCAGACTACAAGAAGATACCAGGGAAGATGGAACATTACAATGATGGCAGACTACAAGAAGATACCAGGGAAGATGGAGCATTACAATGATGGCAGACTACAAGAAGATACCAGGGAAGATGGAGCATTACAATGACGGCAGATGGATAGACGATACCAGGGAAGATGGAACATTACAATGATGGCAGACTACAAGAAGATACCAGGGAAGATGGAGCATTACAATGACAGCAGACTACAAGAAGATACCAGGGAAGATAGAACATTACAATGATGGCAGACTACAAGATGATACCAGGGAAGATGGAGCATTACTACAAGAAGATACCAGAGAAGATGGAACATTACAATGATGGCAGACTACAAGAAGATACCAGGGAAGATGGAACATTACAATGATGGCAGACTATAAGTAGTTACCAGGGAAGATGGAACATTACAATGATGGAAGACTACAAGAAGATACCAGGGAAGATGGAGCATTATAATGATGGAAGATGGAAAGAAGATACCAGGGAAAATGGAGCATTACAATGACGGCAGATGGAAAGAAGATACCAGGGAAGATGGAGCATTACAATGATGGCAGATGGAAAGAAGATACCAGGGAAAATGGAGCATTACAATGACGGCAGACTACAAGAAGATACCAGGGAAGATGGAGCATTACAATGATGGCAGACTACAAGAAGATACCAGGGAAGATGGAGCATTACAATGATGGCAGACTACAAGAAGATACCAGGGAAGATGGAGCATTACAATGATGGCAGACTACAAGAAGATACCAGGGAAGATGGAGCATTACAATGATGGCAGACTACAAGAAGATACCAGGGAAAATGGAGCATTACAATGATGGCAGACTACAAGAAGATACCAGGGAAGATGGAACATTACAATGATGGCAGACTACAAAAAGATACCAGGGAAGATGGAGCATTACAATGATGGCAGACTACAAGAAGATACCAGGGAAGATGGAGCGTTACAATGATGGCAGACTACAAGAAGATACCAGGGAAGATGGAGCGTTACAATGATGGCAGACTACAAGAAGATACCAGGGAAGATGGAGCATTACAATGATGGCAGACTACAAGAAGATACCAGGGAAGATGGAGCGTTACAATGATGGCAGACTACAAGAAGATACCAGGGAAGATGGAACATTACAATGATGGACTACAAGAAGATACCAGGGAAGATGGAGCATTACAATGATGGCAGACTACAAGAAGATACCAGGGAAGATGGAGCATTACAATGACGGCAGATGGATAGACGATACCAGGGAAGATGGAACATTACAATGATGGCAGACTACAAGAACATACCAGGGAAGATGGAGCATTACAATGACAGCAGACTACAAGAAGATACCAGGGAAGATAGAACATTACAATGATGGCAGACTACAAGATGATACCAGGGAAGATGGAGCATTACTACAAGAAGATACCAGAGAAGATGGAACATTACAATGATGGAAGACTACAAGAAGATACCAGGGAAGATGGAACATTACAATGATGGAAGACTACAAGAAGATACCAGGGAAGATGGAGCATTATAATGATGGAAGATGGAAAGAAGATACCAGGGAAAATGGAGCATTACAATGACGGCAGATGGAAAGAAGATACCAGGGAAGATGGAGCATTACAATGATGGCAGATGGAAAGAAGATACCAGGGAAAATGGAGCATTACAATGACGGCAGACTACAAGAAGATACCAGGGAAGATGGAGCATTACAATGATGGCAGACTACAAGAAGATACCAGGGAAGATGGAGCATTACAATGATGGCAGACTACAAGAAGATACCAGGGAAGATGGAGCATTACAATGATGGCAGACTACAAGAAGATACCAGGGAAGATGGAGCATTACAATGATGGCAGACTACAAGAAGATACCAGGGAAAATGGAGCATTACAATGATGGCAGACTACAAGAAGATACCAGGGAAGATGGAACATTACAATGATGGCAGACTACAAAAAGATACCAGGGAAGATGGAGCATTACAATGATGGCAGACTACAAGAAGATACCAGGGAAGATGGAGCGTTACAATGATGGCAGACTACAAGAAGATACCAGGGAAGATGGAGCGTTACAATGATGGCAGACTAAAAGAAGATACCAGGGAAGATGGAGCATTACAATGATGGCAGACTACAAGAAGATACCAGGGAAGATGGAGTGTTACAATGATGGCAGACTACAAGAAGATACCAGGGGAGATGGAGCATTACAATAATAGCAGACTACAAGGAGATACCAGGGAAGATGGAGCATTACAATGATGGCAGACTACAAGAAGATACCAGGGAAGATGGAGCATTACAATGATGGCAGATTACAAAACGATACCAGGGAAGATGGAGCATTACAACGATGGCAGACTACAAGAAGATAGCAGGAAAGATGGAGCTTTACAATGATGGCAGACTACAAGAAGATAGCAGGGAAGATAGAGCTTTACAATGATGGCAGACTACAAGAAGATAGCAGGGAAGATAGAGCATTACAATGATGGCAGATTACAAGAAGATACCAGGGAAGATGGAGCATTACAATGATGGCAGACTACAAGAAGATACAAGGGAAGATGGAGCATTACAATGATGGCAGACTACAAGAAGATACCAGGGAAGATGGAGCGTTACAATGATGGCAGACTACAAGAAGATACCAGGGAAGATGGAACATTACAATGATGGACTACAAGAAGATACCAGGGAAGATGGAGCATTACAATGATGGCAGACTACAAGAAGATACCAGGGAAGATGGAGCATTACAATGACGGCAGATGGATAGACGATACCAGGGAAGATGGAACATTACAATGATGGCAGACTACAAGAAGATAGCAGGGAAGATGGAGCATTACAATGACGGCAGATGGATAGAAGATACCAGGGAAGATGGAACATTACAATGATGGCAGACTACAAGAAGATACCAGGGAAGATGGAGCATTACTACAAGAAGATACCAGAGAAGATGGAACATTACAATGATGGCAGACTACAAGAAGATACCAGGGAAGATGGAACATTACAATGATGGCAGACTATAAGTAGATACCAGGGAAGATGGAACATTACAATGATCGCAGACTACAAGAAGATACCAGGGAAGATGGAACATTACAGTGATGGCAGACCACAAGAAGATACCAGGGAAGATGGAGCATTACAATGATGGCAGACTACAAGAAGATACCAGGGAAGATGGAGCATTACAATGACGGCAGATGGATAGACGATACCAGGGAAGATGGAACATTACAATGATGGCAGACTACAAGAAGATACCAGGGAAGATGGAGCATTACTACAAGAAGATACCAGAGAAGATGGAACATTACAATGATGGCAGACTACAAGAAGATACCAGGGAAGATGGAACATTACAATGATGGCAGACTATAAGTAGATACCAGGGAAGATGAAACATTACAATGATGGCAGACTACAAGAAGATACCAGGGAAGATGGAACATTACAATGATGGCAGACTACAAGAAGATACCAGGGAACATAGAACATTACAATGATGGCAGACTACAAGATGATACCAGGGAAGATGGAGCATTACTACAAGAAGATACCAGAGAAGATGGAACATTACAATGATGGCAGACTACAAGAAGATACCAGGGAAGATGGAACATTACAATGATGGAAGACTACAAGAAGATACCAGGGAAGATGGAGCATTACAATGATGGCAGACTACAAGAAGATACCAGGGAAAATGGAACATTACAATGATGGCAGACTATAAGTAGTTACCAGGGAAGATGGAACCTTACAATAATGGAAGACAACAAGAAGATACCAGGGAAGATGGAGCATTATAATGATGGAAGATGGAAAGAAGATACCAGGGAAAATGGAGCATTACAATGACGGCAGATGGAAAGAAGATACCAGGGAAGATGGAGCATTACAATGATGGCAGATGGAAAGAAGATACCAGGGAAAATGGAGCATTACAATGACGGCAGACTACAAGAAGATACCAGGGAAGATGGAGCATTACAATGATGGCAGACTACAAGAAGATACCAGGGAAGATGGAGCATTACAATGATGGCAGACTACAAGAAGATACCAGGGAAGATGGAGCATTACAATGATGGCAGACTACAAGAAGATACCAGGGAAAATGGAGCATTACAATGATGGCAGACTACAAGAAGATACCAGGGAAGATGGAACATTACAATGATGGCAGACTACAAAAAGATACCAGAGAAGATGGAACATTACAATGATGGCAGACTACAAGAAGATACCAGGGAAGATGGAACATTACAATGATGGAAGACTACAAGAAGATACCAGGAAAGATGGAGCATTACAATGACGGCAGACTACAAGAAGATAGCAGGGAAGATGGAGCATTACAATGATGGCAGACTACAAGAAGATACCAGGGAAGATGGAGCATTACAATGATGGCAGACTACAAGAAGATACCAGGGAAGATGGAGTGTTACAATGATGGCAGACTACAAGAAGATACCAGGGGAGATGGAGCATTACAATAATAGCAGACTACAAGAAGATACCAGGGAAGATGGAGCATTACAATGACGGCAGACTACAAGAAGATACCAGGGAAGATGGAACATTACAATGACGGCAGACTACAAGAAGATACCAGGGAAGATGGAACATTACAATGACGGCAGACTACAAGAAGATACCAGGGAAGATGGAGCATTACAATGACGGCAGACTACAAGAAGATACCAGGGAAGATGGAACATTACAATGACGGCAGACTACAAGAAGATACCAGGGAAGATGGAGCATTACAATGACGGCAGACTACAAGAAGATACCAGGGAAGATGGAACATTACAATGACGGCAGACTACAAGAAGATACAAGGGAAGATGGAACATTACAATGACGGCAGACACTGTTGGACACTTCAGAGAGACATTCCAGATGCTCCTCACAAGCGTAAATGTACCAAGAGGAGCCTCACAGGGAAAAAGAATCGATTTTACTGTATGTTAGTGGCTCATTCCAATTAAAAATAAAATTATTTTCATAAAAAATTAGTAATAATAAATTAATTTTATGAGTCTATTTTCATTTATTTTGAGTTATTGCCTTATTTAACATAATTACCTAAATTGTCAGAAAATGTCATTTTCGGATTCAGTGCACCCAAAACATAAGGATTACGTAGAATAAACAAAACAGTTTATGAAAAAAAAATTTTTGCCAGACCTGTGTTATGAATCCTTTTTCAACATTTAAAACAAAATATGATCTCATAATAAAAGCTTTTGAGGAAGGAATCTTAAAGAGAACCAACCACCATCCAACATATTGTATAAAGATTTAGCACAGACATCAGCTGGATTGATTGCAATCTACGGTAAGTAGTAGTATTTTTTTCCAAAATGTCATATTCTCATTTTTTATATAAAGAGGCACCAATAGCACTATACATCCAGCCTTGTCTGACTTACGTATAACCAAATAGTTGTTATTTTTTTTGTTCACAATCAGCATTAAATTGATTTTTTATTGTTAAATTATATACTTTTTTATTTTTATTGGAGGAGACATAATGGTGCAGAGCCAACTGGTCCCTTTCTATCATATTCTGGAATCACATATAGATAGAAAGAATCATAGATAGATAGAATCATAGATAGATGGAATCATAGAATCATAGATAGATAGATAGATAGATGGAATCATAGATAGATAGATGGAATCATAGATAGATAGATGGAATCATAGATAGCTAGATAGATAGAATATAGATAGATAGACACATGAAGATGGTAACACCCTTGACCTGGTCTTTTTCCGCCTCTGCTCAATCTCTCACTTTGACAACTCACCTCTTCCCCTCTCTGACCACAACATCCTTTCCTTCAAGCTCACAAACCCTTGTCCATCCCAGCACACTCCCACCTATCACACATTCAGAAACCTACAGGCCATTGACTCTCAAACACTTACAGACCCTCTACACTTATTACTATCCCCTATCTCCTCACTTTCATGCCCTAATCTGGCTGTAAAGCACTACAATGACACACTCAGAAGCACCCTGGACCAAGTAGCACCCCTCACCCTCAGAACCTCCAAGTACCGAGTAAAACAACCTTGGCTCACATCACAAACTCGATTTCTCCAGCGATGCTCTAGGAGTGCCGAGCGCCTATGGAGGAAATCCCGCACACCAGAAAACTTCATCCACTACAAGTTCATGTTAAGGACCTACAACTCTTCCCTTCACCTCGCCAAACAGACCTACTTCACCACCCTTATCTCCTCACTAGCCAACAATCCAAAAAAGCTCTTTGACACCTTTCACTCCCTCCTCAGTCCCAAAGCACAGACCCCTATCACAGACCTTCATGCTGATGACCTGGCCTCGTATTTCACAGAGAAAATAGAAAACATCCGCCAAGAGATCAGCTCCCAGTCACCAAGCTTTGTGAATCCCATCCCTCGCCACATCCCATCCAGCTCACTTTCCACATTTGACCCAGTCACAGAGGAGGAAGTCTCCAGGCTCCTCTCTTCTCGTCCTACCACTTGCCCTACTGATCCCTTCCCCTCACGCCTACTCCAGACACTCTCTCCGGTTGTCACCACTCACCTAACTAAAATCTTCAATCTCTCTCTCTCTTCTGGTATCTTCCCTTCCTCCCTCAAACACTCTATTATTACTCCATTATTAAAAAAACCTTCCCTTGATCCGTCCTGCACAAGCAACTACAGACCAGTCTCCAATCTCCCCTTCATCTCTAAACTCTTGGAGCGCCTGGTCTACTCTCGTCTCACCCGCTACCTCTCCTCTCACTCTCTTCTAGATCCTTTACAGTCTGGCTTCCGCCCTTTACACTCAACAGAAACTGCCCTTGTCAAAGTGACCAATGACCTATTGACAGCAAAACGTAACGGTGACCACTCTCTGCTTATTCTTCTTGACCTCTCTGCCGCCTTCGACACTGTTGACCACCATCTCCTTCTCTCTATGCTCCATTCTATTTGCCTAAAGGACACTGTTCTTTCCTGGTTCTCTTTCTATCTTTCTGGCCGCTCATTCAGTGTATCATTTGCTGGCTCCACATCTTCTCCTCTCCCTCTCACTGTTGGGGTCCCTCAAGGTTCAGTCCTTGGCCCTCTTCTGTTCTCCCTCTACACTGCCCCAATTGGACAGACCATCAGCAGATTTGGCTTTCAGTACCATCTTTATGCTGATGACACACAGCTATACACCTCATCCCCTGAGCTCACCCCCGCTGTACTACAGAACACAAGTGACTGCCTGACTGCAGTTTGCAACACCATGTCTGCTCTCTATCTGAAACTTAACCTTTCCAAAACTGAACTTCTGCTTTTCCCTCCATCTCCCAACCTTCCTAAACCTGGCATCTCCCTCTCTGTGTGTGGCACAACGATAAGTCCTAGGCCGCAAGCCCGCTGCCTGGGGGTTATACTTGACACTGATCTCTCCTTCACCTCCTATATACAATCTCTTGCCCGCTCCTGCCGCTTGCACCTCAAGAACATCGCTAGAATCCGCCCCTTTCTCACAATGGAAACGACAAAAACCCTCACCGTGGCCCTGATCCACTCTCGCCTTGACTACTGTAACTCTCTATTAATTGGTCTCCCCCTAACTAGACTCTCCCCTCTACAGTCCATCCTTAATGCAGCAGCCAGGGTCACCTATCTGGCCAACCGCTACTCGGATGCCTCTGCTCTGTGCCAGTCATTGCACTGGCTGCCCATATATCACATGGATCCAATTCAAACTGCTTGTTCTCACCCACAAAGCTCTCCACAGTGCAGCACCCCCCTACATCTCCACCCTCCTCTCTGTCTATTATCCCACCCGTTCTCTACGCTCTGCAAATGACTTTTGACTAACATCCACACTAATTCGAACCTCCCACTCCCGAATCCAAGACTTCTTCCGAGCTGCACCAAACCTCTGGAACGCTCTACCCCAAGAAGTTAGGACAAATCACAACTTACTCAGCTTCAGACGCTCCCTAACAACGCATTTTTTTAGGGTGGCCTATCACACTCCCTAGCCAAACTAATTTCACCTAATCCCTCTACAACTTCTCAGAACATAACCCCACGTCAAACTCCATGGCACCCAAATGCATCTCAAGGCTCTGGCCAACTGGTCCAGGAAGCCATCATCTATCCCCCATGAGCTGGCTGGATTGTCATTTTAAATAAACACTTGTACCTTGCCCCTCCCCCCATCTCATTGTAGATTATAAGCTCTCACGAGCATGGTTGCCATTTTTCCTTTTAAATATTGTATCCTCTATAATTGTTACTTGTTTGTATATGTTTATGTATATGATATGTATATGTTCCTCCTGAATTGTAAAGCGCTGCGGAATATGTTGGCGCTATAGAAATAAAGATTATTATTATTATAGAATGAAAGATAGATAGATAGAATCATAGATAGATAGAATCATAGATAGATAGAGGGATAGACAGACAGATAGTTAGAGTGATAGATATAGATAAATACTGCATCTCAATGTAGGTGAAGGAGTCAGATTAATTTGTTCCCATAAAACTACTATAAAGAAATGAGGAAAAAAATACAAATACATTTTTATTTTTTTTCATCTTCACCACCTTGGATTCAAATCTGCAACGTTCAAAACTTGAAAGAGGATTTTTTTTTCTTCTAATAAAATTACTAAAAATAATAAAAAAAATAGAATAATGTAATTTTATTACATTTTTTTTTATAAAATAATAAACATAACAAATCAGCAAATAACATGGACATATTTGGTGTCCCTGTAATCGTAATGACCCGAACAATACAGTGATCAGGTTATTTATGGGGATCGGTAAATGGTGGGAAAAAAATGTTGTGATTTATTATTTTTCTTTATTAAAACCCATAAAAAATGTAATAAAAATATATCACTGAGGCCATGTTCACACATAGCGTAAATGCTGCGTTTTTTCTGCAGGTGTCTGCGCCACGAGTGCAATAACAATCTCCTCTGATTATTGCGTGTCTGCGGTATTTTTTATGCATTGTCGCCTTATTTGATACATGTTTGTTGCTGATGTGAATCCTGAAGATTATAAAGAAAGAAACACCAAATGCGCACAGTTCAGCGGCGTCTTTCCACGTGTCAAGGTCAGAATGACGATGATGATGAGACTCAAAGGATCTCTCGATATCCGGCTGCTGTTTCTAATTAAAAATGTCATGTGTGCACACGAGAATAAATAACTGCACAGCAAGTCAGTTATGTCTATCTCCATGACTGGCTCTTGACCAAGTGTGTTCTTTATTGTTTGAAAGAAACTCTAGACCAAACAGTAAGGGGGTGTAAACAAAAGTTTTAGTCCAATCAGGTATCGTAGGTCAGGGCTTCATGACGTAGAGAGATCTGCATATTCTCCTTGGATTGGACAGTCCAGGCTCCAGGAATTTTCCTTTGTCCATCTGTGTTGGGTGTAGAACAGGAAATGGTGGCCATTTTCAAGCTATACATATAGTATATACTGAGTCTAAGGAAAATACACTGAATATGCAATATACATATATACATGTTAGTAAGAAACAAAAGCATTCACAAATATGTGTGTTAGTTCACATCTACTGAACTGTATAACTGAGTCTATGAAATGGCTGAATTAAGTATTTTTGGATACTCAATTCTTTATCCTCAACAGTCCCCCCTAAAGACTTACTTCTGCCATTTCTAAATTCTAAGGGTACTGTGTTCCCTTAGGAAGAGAGGTAGAAAGATCTGTTGAAAAACCTGCCTAACTGAACGTTGAAACATGGGCGGAAAGGGGAAAGGGGTTTTCTTCACCGGTTTGAGACCAAGGACTCCTAGGCGAGTCCTCACCCTTTGTAGTTGGACTTTCCCATGTCTCAAGGTTCTCTAAGTCCTCTCTTCTAACTGTTCTGGCAATGCTGGTCTAAGACTATACAGGGTTTTCTGAAAAGGATAAGTATGAGCAGAACGCTCAGTGCAGCTCTGGTTGATTAACCCTTCTACAATGCGAGGTGTGGATCCATAGATGTTTCTGTGGTTGGATCAGCTCATCTAGTGTTGACTCATGGCTCTTTCTCGCTTGTCCTTTAGGATCAATCAGTCTCCTGCCTGGAGACCATATGCTAATAGCTCTGATTTAAAATCTGGAATTGGAGAATACACCTGTTTATCACACTATTCAGTCAATTATATAAAAATATACATGTCTATGCTAAACCAAAAACATCGTACATAAAAACCTGTTTATTACGAAAAGAAAACAAAACATATACATTTTGTACACGATTTACTAGTTTCCACTTTTCTATAAAATATACACTTTTTATAAACACATTTTTCTTTACATACCACCTTCATGTGCTGCTCAACAATAATATCGTTTTCTGCACTGGAATGCCTCTGACCAAACCTGGAGAGAAATTTACACAACACGCACAGACTTGCATACAACGTGCTCATGATATACATCTATAATCAGTTTGCAGTCTCTAAGAATGGGTAGAGCAGGTGCAGGGTGTTTCTACGGACTCTTTACAGTTTTTTTTCTCACTTCGTTCTAGGCACTTGTCTCACGAGACTGGGTGAGTCTGCCCACCTGGGTACTGAACCCGGTGTCACCAAAGCACACACTGACAATTGTCTTTCACAGATGTTACCTGGGCCATCATTAAGAAGAGCTCTCATGGCAGAGAAATCTTACCACCCTTTGTCCACAGACCTTCTTCAGTCAGCTGGCTCCCTGCATGTCACACTCCATTCCTTGTTGTATCGCTTGTTCCTGTAGGGATTTAAGAACACAAGGAGTGACAGAAGTCACTGACGTGACCAATGTCACCAAGGCATGGTCGGTATTGGTGAAAGACTCTCAACTCTAGGCCCGTTCACTGCTTCTTGGTCAGCTGCACCTGTGCGAGGATCTCCATCCGAATCCATCAGCTCAGATCTAGACTTTCTTTTCGGCATACCTAATTCATTTGACAACAGGAAAAAATCTACAACCTACATACACCTCTAAAGACTCTTACCCACTCCTGTTCTACCCATCAAGAGAGGCATTTAATGCATCACTGTCTCCTGTATCAATAGGATTGGAGGGAGTGGTCGAATTTAGACTACCTCATGTGGTGTAAACAGCAGCATATCCAGTGCAGAATCGACCACCATCTGGTTTCATCTATAAAAACAAAAACTAAAAAATATACATTAGATCATTCTTATAACTTTATCTCTGATCATAATACAGTTAGTGGTCATCTATACTTCACATGACTGAGAATACTTAATAAATAAACAAACAAATAAATAAACAAATAAACATATAAGACAAGACTTTCCTATTTCAGTTAACAGATATACCTCATAGTAATCTAATAAACATAACTTATGGGAAAAAGGTCAGCTTCAAAACCTATCTAATATGCCTGCTGCGCCCTCCAAGAAACTGGAGAATATAATTAATACCTTATTCCCCCCTTGTTTAATTGTTTATTTACCAATATGGCAAAATTCAGCATTTGTATACTGGTATTCCCTAAAAGAAAAAATAAAACAGCAGGTAATAAATTAGCCACATACTAAAACCTAAAATGAACAAACACTGAAAATAACGTATATCTCACAACACTATACATTACTGGGAAATTTTAAAAACCTTACAATAAACAACACTGTATCCATAAAGAAAAGAAAAACCTTTCATAGTAGAAACAACTGAAACATAATTAAATGACAGCTGTGACTAGGCGACTAACATGCAAAAATATATAAATTGTTTAGAAATAATCGTAAAAACAGAAAAGATGATAGAGTCACAAAATAAAAATATATTGTTCAAATAAATCGCCATTAAAAACAAAACAACACAAATTATATCGCACATCCCATGAAATCTAATATTCCCTATTCTGGTATAAACAGCAAACTAAAAATGTGAAATCCTGAACTCTAAAGGTTAAACCAAACTTACGTCACTATTGGGGAAAGACACATTCCATCAAGACACATTCCATCCTTGCCTCTTAAAAGCGAGAGAGGAAGAATAAAAAAACCTCATCCTTTGTTATAACAAAGACGTAGCAGTGAACACATCCATTACCCATATCTACATTGGATACATTATACATTTTTCCTAATTCCTTTTTACAAATGGATTTGATACATTTTGACATCAGTATGGGTAAGTCGTTTACAATTTTTGTTTTAAATTAACCAACACAGTACAAAGATATATATATTTACCTTCCTCTATTTTATTTTATGATATAATGCTGCAGGACTTCTAAAATACCAATTGATTTTATGTGAACAGATCTTTCCACATCAATTCTGTAAAAGTTTCCCTTACTTATCTTTGACTTGCATTTATGGGATAACTGAGTAAACAAATATACAATTCATACTTATTCAAATGTGTTAGTCACATATACCACAGGACACCTCCCACGGGGATGGGTGGAGAGTTTTAGACAAAGAGCCATTGCGAGGGGTGTGGCTTATGAGGTGTACTGCCATCAGTGGGTGTAGCAAGACGGCTGCCACAGGAAGTTCCAGACACCTGACTTCCGGGTGCAGCATCCATGTTGTGACTCCCTGGGTGTACTGGGAGTGGCTGGAACTACGTAGTAAACCAGGGATACTTTTAGTGCCTGTAAATTTGCATTTCAGCATACAAAAGAGAGATTTGATTAGCACCAGATATAATGACTTCTAAAGGAGAACATTGAGGCACAGCTAGAGAAAAACATTTAGTTATTCTACAAACAGCAACAGACAGTGAATGAGGTCTTTGTTCTCCAGTATACTCTCACTGGAGATTAATCTGAACTTCAGTACATGGGTTGCAGCCTGCCATCTAGTGGTAGTCCAACGATATTACACAACTTTTTGCAATCTTTTATATTTTTTCCGTTTTTTGTAACTAGGGCGACAGCGTTCTCAGCTTTTACTAAAAACAACATATTTATCTTTTGAACAGAGTATACAGTGCTTAATTGGACCGGCCGGCTCCAACCGAAATTCTTTCCCGTCTCGTTATGAAGACCTACCGCCTCATAACAGTGACTCACGTTTAATACGCAGGGGAATACGCTAATTCCGACACTTTTACCTTAACTAAAGTGAGTTGCTTTCCCGCCTCGTCTGCCACGCAGACAGTGACATGCGCCTGAACCGCAGGGGAATACGCTAAATCCACTTTAAGTTAACAGAACCCTTCCCGCCTCGTCTATTATCTATCCAACATTCAATATTCAATATTTAATATTCAATATTTAATATCTAATATCTAACAAACAGTGGCTGTGTTATCCGCAACACAGGGGAATCGCTAGTTCTCATACTTCTGTTCAAAAACAAACAATTTAAAAAGACTGAAAACGCATTAATTTCTCTCTAATCCAAACCAAAATAACACTTGTCTTTCTTTCAAATCATTACAACTCATCTGTTTGCTTTACTATACAAAGGCTGCAGCCATCTCCTGTATATTACCCAACTGACCCCTCCTTTCTCTTCACTGCAAAAAGCTGCGCTGTTTTGACCACTGGTATCTGCCTCTTCACTCTTCCACCCCCCTTGTTTCTCAGCTAAAAGACAGCAGAGACCGAGCTGTGTAATTTGATCTCTGCTCTGTCTCAAGCAGCTGGTGGACATATGGCCCCCACCTTTTTGCTTCCTCTGAGTGTAAGAATGTAAAGATGTAGCTGCTCCCCCCTCTCGCATTCTTTGTTCTCAATAGAAAGACTGTCATGGATGCCCCTGGGCTTAACCAGACCCCCACAGTCTGCCTCTTCGCTCTCAGTGAAGAATAAAAAAAAAAACAAAAAACTGCAGGCAGTGGGTGATTAACCTCCCCCCCTGCTTTTTCACAGAACAAAGACAGCAGCTCCTTAGCCTCCATTTTCTCTCCCTCCATGAACAATAACAGACAATTAACTCTCCGAGAACCAAACAGAGAAATCACAAGCCTGATTAACTATACACTTTATACAACCCAACAGCTACTCAAAAAAAACACCCCATTTCTAATTACAGACAGCCGGATACTTTAAAACCTACCCCTAGCCCCTATGGGGACTGGGTCCGTTTCTTGCCCACCGGCGAGTGACAGTCACACCGTTAGGTCTCCGGTGCACTACCATTCTCCGGACTAGTGACCACCCACTTTCGCCAGGTGTCTCTCGATCCACAGATAAAACAGCACACACAATGTATATGATGCTCACCATGAAACGGAGGGTGATCAAGTCCTCGATATCGAGCAACACCTGGATACTTGTGGAGCAGCCCCCAGACGTCCGGAAAATGGAAGCTCTGACTCACCCTTCTCGGTGGTCCCATCTAGGGTGCCAACTGTCAAGGTCAGAATGACGATGATGATGAGACTCAAAGGATCTCTCGATATCCGGCTGCTGTTTCTAATTAAAAATGTCATGTGTGCACACGAGAATAAATAACTGCACAGCAAGTCAGTTATGTCTATCTCCATGATTGGTCTTGACCAAGTGTGTTCTTTATTGTTTGAAAGAGACTCTAGACCAAACAGTAAAGGGGTGTAAACAAAAGTTTTAGTCCAATCAGGTATCGTAGGTGTCGACTTGATACTTTTGGGGTCGAAGGAGACCACTTCAGATATATTGGATGGATGCCAAATTGGTTGGTAAGGTTGCAACCGTATGCCACCTGACAGACACAATGATGAGTCTAGAGATGGCAGATACCATAGTCTCTTTATTACAGAACCCATATTTATACAGACATATGGGTAGGCGTGTTTAACCAAAGTTCATTATGAGCTAATGCATCGCATGATCATGTTTTTTTAATATTATTCCTGACATCTGCAGTTTCAACATAATTAGGTAATAGCTGATCAATGTGTTTTTGTGGAAAATTATTCTTTGCACGTAATTATCTTTATTACAGTAATATAATCATAGGTGTGCCTGGTACAAACTGGTATTTTTGTATTATCTTGACTGAGAGTCTACAGGTCATCATGACCAAGTAAAACTGTGTTAAGCATTTTGAATCTGTATTGAACATTATGTTATATTAGAATCTGAAATGAGGGTCTTACTGCCTTATCAGTCCCTCCTTTTGAGAATAAGATATGATTCTTCCTAATCACTAGGTACATACAAAAGCAAAAGGCTAGTGTCGGATTTCCCTAATTATTTTCTTCACCGAATCCCCTAGTGAGAGAAGATCATATCCTTCTTCTTAATTACAGCATTTCCTCATAGTCTTCATCATGAGGTCTCACTCCCAGATACATAGTCTTAGTGATGGATGCATCGATCAGTCTTTGAAGTAGTCCTCGGATACAAGGAATGCAGCAACATCCACAAGTGACGAGTATTGCTGCTACAACTGCCAGAGAAATAAGAAGGCCGGACACCAGGTGACTCCACTTCCCGAACCATGATTCGAGCCAATCCGTGAAGGCGTTATCTATTCCGGAGTTCTCTGCAAGCTCCTCGGATAGTGATGTTAGGCCCTCCAATGCCTTCGTGATGCTTCCATCAGGAGCTGTATTGTTGGGGATAAAAGTACAGCAATAAGTACCAAACATTTTACAGACTCCACCTTTCTCAGCTAGTAGCATATCTAAAGCCATTCTGTTCTGCCAAGTCATTAGAGAAGTTGGACCAATCTGATCAGCGATCCCTTTAATTGCATCTCTAGTGTAATTTATAAATCTCTGCTGATTATAGTAAATATAATTTATCCAATCTACATTTTTATTAACCGTAACCCACCAAAAAAGAAATGATTCAAGTCCTGCAGCTACTTGATTTCTAGCTTTATATTCATCTGGTACCCCTCTAGGAACTCCAATGCTGTCTATGTAGATTCTTGAGTCAAATGATCCACCGGGTAATGTCCTTTTAATTCTATGCAGATCGGCCAAAGATTCATCAGACAGTGATCTTTTAGTTCTGCGTAGACTGTCAGCGCTTAGTCTTCCCTTCTGTATTTCTTCTGAGGTGATTATCTGAAATGGCATAAGTATCTGCACTAAGGTGCAGCTACCTATCCAATTCGCTTGTAATCTAGGTCTGAGTTTCATGTCCCCACACAACCACCATATGTCAGTTCTAGCTACAGTATGATTGACAAACCACTTAGCTTCATACCCACCCTGGTCTTCATCTACAGGGATAGTATTTTTACAAAATTCAAAGGTTAGATTCTCTACTAATCTCCCTGTTCCTGTTCCTTTCCTTTGGAAACAGGTATAATTTCCGGGGTACACGAATACTCTAGGGGGTACCTGATCAAGTTTAACCATTGGATATAACTTTGAAATGCTATTACATATGTCATCATCGGTGGGATCAAATGAAACGTCAAACATGGCTAAAATACACTGCATTCCATCTGGATCTTCTTCTGAAAGTCTGAATGGAATGGTTCCCAGATGGGGTCTTGCAGTGGCGCAAGCAATACAATCAGATCGATTGTTTTGGTTAGCAGTATATTTCATCCAGTTCAGCCATTCATTCCTCTCCGTATATCCTGTTTCTATGGCTACCTTTTCCTCATAACTTATTTCCTCTAGGATTTTAAGGTCTATGTCTCTTTTTAGTAACTCCCAGGGGTTTTCCTCCTTTTCATCCTCCTGTGTGTGAGTGTTTGTGATGTTGGAGACAGTAGGGACGTTAGGAGGGAAATGTGGAGCTATGGGGATAGGTTTTAACCAGAAAGTTCCTTGCTTTACCTTTTTCCCTGGTACGTATAGCCCCAGGACATAAAGACCTTTATCTGCTGGGGAAGGTTCGTTTATGGTTATTATATGAGGGTTGCAGGATTGTCCCCAGGACAAAAGTCCTGGGTTACAATCCCATCTAGGATTGACTTTATGGATTGTCATTCTTTCCAGGAGAGGTTTCCCTGTTGAGCTAACACGAGTCATGGCCTCCTCTGGTTCATATCCCCATGAAATACCTGTATTCCAGGCTGCATCTGACCACGAGTTACAGTTCTCATTTCCAGGCCTCGTTACACAAACATATGTTACAGCTCCTTCCGCTCTGGTCACATATTTATAATTTTCATCACTAATTAGTTCACACTGCACGATTTTGCAAAATTCAAACCTAAAACTAACTACTGATTTTTCAGTATCAAACCACATGGTTACTATATTGTCATCGTGAGTTATCTTAATCATCTCCCCCTTTTGGGGTGAGGTTACCAGCATCAGCAGTAGTAAGATCATGTTTTTGTCCCATAGCTTTGCAATGGCTTGCATGGATCCAATTAGGTTTTCCCTCGAGTTTCACTGAAGTGGCTGTGGTGAGGAGAACCTGGAATGGACCATCAAATCTCGGCTCCAGTGGTTTTCTTGTGTGTCTTTTGACCACTACCCAATCGCCAGGCTGGAGGGAATGAGTCCCTTCTTGACTCTCTGGATCTGGAATGGAATCATAGACTTGTTTATGTACAAGGGAGAGTCTTTTCTGAAGGCCCTGGACGTAGCTAACAAGACTGTCACACTGCAGTTGTAGTGTCTGAGGGAAGTACAGGCCTAGCCTTGGTGCTGACCCAAACAAGACTTCAAAGGGAGATAGTCCTGTTTTCCTGTTAGGTGTATATCTAATGGAAAACAGGGCTAATGGCAAACACTCTGTCCAGGGTTTTCCCGTCTCCTCACTTGCTTTCTGAATCTTTAGCTTAAGGGTCCCATTCAGTCGCTCTACCTTTCCACTAGCTTGTGGGTGATATGGTGTGTGAAATGCTTGTGTAACCCTTAGCATCTGCATGGCATTTTGCATTACCTCTCCTGTGAAGTGAGTACCTCTGTCAGATTCTATAACTTCAGGAAGCCCAAATCTACAGAAAACTTCTGTCATCAATTTTTTCGCAGTGGCCCTAGCGGAGGCTTGAGGCATTGGAAAAGCATCGGGCCACCCAGAGAAGAGGTCAACACACACAAGGACATATTCATATATGCCAACCTTTGGTAATTGTATGAAATCAATTTGCAGTCGTTGGAACGGATAGAGGGGTTTTGGTGTGTGTTTTTGAGGTGTTTTTACAACTTTACCTGGGTTGTGTTGGGCACATGTCAAACATGCTTGTGCAAATCTGGTGGCAATCATTGTGAATCCTGGTGCAAACCATTGTTTATCTACCAGAGCACACATGGCATTTTTGGACAAATGAGTTGGACCATGGGCAACTTGAACCATCATGGGATACAAGGACCTTGGCAGACATACTCGCAATCCCACCTTCCACAGACCTTCTTTTTCCTGAGCGCCAGCTTTTGCCCAGACCTTTTTCTCCTCCCCGGTTGCCTGCCGGGTTAGAGCCTGCAAGGTGCTTAAGTCCATCTGGTTATACTCAGAACTTACCATGATCAGCGGGGGTGTTCCTGGAGTGTCCTCTCGCCTTGGTTTCCTTGCCGCCTCTTTTGCCGCCTGGTCCGCCTTGTCATTGCCTCGTGCTTCAGCAGTGCTAAGTTTTGTGTGTGCTCTTACTTTTATTACAGCAACCTCTTTTGGAAGCAATAGGGCCTCCAATACCTGTTTTACTAGATGTCCATTTTTGACAGGGGTACCTGTTGACGTGAGGAAGTCCCTTGCCTTCCAAATTGGGCCATAATCGTGGGCAATCCCAAAGGCATACATGGAGTCTGTGTATATGTTGTACCGTTTTCCCTCTGCCCCTCTAAGCGCCTCAATGAGTGCCGTCAACTCCGCCTCTTGTGCAGACATGTGAGGGGTGAGTGGTTCTGCTTTTAATACCTCGTTTTGTGTGACCACCGCATACCCCGTGTAGTGCCGGCCATCTTCTCCAATGCTTCTGGAACCATCTACAAAAAGCTCAACATCTGGATTAGTCAGAGGTGCATCGAAAACATGTGAAAACCCTGACGTTTCTTGAGCCATAAGGGCCATGCAATCATGTTCATGCTGTGTATCAAAGAGTTGCTCTTCTGTCAAACCGTGTAAAAAGAGTGGCTTCCCTTGCTCCTCTCCCTCCTTTGAATCCATTACATCAATGGGAATTAGAGTAGCTGGATTCAAAGTCATACATCTCTTTAGGGTAACATTTGGTGGCATGAGTAAGGCACATTGAAGTCTGAGTTGTCTAGCCATGGAAATGTGCTTGGGCTGAACCTGGCTGAGAATGCTATGTAAGTCATGTGGAGTGTAGATGGTGACAGGATAATCAAGCACAATGTCAGATGCTTTGTCTAACAAGAGTGAGACAGCAGCTACTGCTCGGATGCATGAGGGGGCCCCTCTGGCAACAGGGTCCAACCGGGCTGAGTAGTAGGCAACTGGTCTGTTCTGTGGGCCATGCTGTTGTACTAGGACACCTGTGGCATGTCCTTGCATCTCTGTACAGTAGAGGAGAAAAGGCTTTGTGTAATCAGGGGTTCCCAGGGCTGGGGCAGAGATTACTGCGAGTCTGAGTGAGTAGAAACAGTCTAATGCCTCTTGAGTGAGTTGGAAAGGCTGAGTTGTCAAACAGTCATACAATGGTTGCATGAAAATTGATGCAGAGCGGATCCAAGGCCTGCAATATTATATTAGACCCAAAAAGGTGCGGAGTTGCTGGATTCCCCTTGGTGGGTGTAATATCTCGATCGCCTTTTTCCTTTCCTCAGTCAAGTGGCGTGTTCCTGCTGATATGCAGTGCCCAAGGAACACAACCTTTGGCTGACAAAATTGTAGCTTTTCTTTGGATGCCTTGCATCCTTTGGAAGCAAGATGTTGTAGTAGTGAGACAGTGGCTTCACAGCACACATCCCAGTTTGGGGCACAGAGAAGTAGGTCATCCACATACTGAAGCAAAACAACCTCAGCATGTGGAATAACCCAGTCCTGCAAAACAAGTTGCAATGCAGCAGTATAGAGAGTTGGTGAATTCTGAGCCCCTTGTGGTAACACCAACCAGGTATACTGCTGGCCCCTGAAAGTAAAAGCAAAAAGGTACTGACAGTCGGGGTGCAGTGGTACAGAAAAGAATGCATTTGCTAAATCAATCACCGTGAAACAGACTGCTGTAACTGGTATCTGTGACAGGATGGTATGTGGGTTGGGAACTACTGGTGTAAGTAATTCAGTGACTGCATTTATTGCTCTGAGGTCATGTACCATTCTGTAAGTTACGGGTTCCCCTTTGGTGCCACCCTTTTTCTTTACTGGGAACAGAGGAGTGTTGGCTACAGATTTTGTGGTTTTTAATGCCCCTGAAGCAAGTAGTTCTACGATGTTTTTGCCTATTGCTTCCTCTTGTGCAGCACTTAATGGGTACTGCTTGATTTGAGGAGGTTTGGCACCTGGTTTAAGTTGTATCATTACCGGAGGAACTGGCATGTGTCCAATGTCAGTCTTTGACTTTGACCACAACGTCTCAGGAACTTGTGTTAGTGCTGCGTCATCAGGCGGGGAGGTTGAGTCAGATACATACAGGCATGCTAGTATCTTGCATAATGCAGCCTCTGAAATCCCTGAGGTCAAAGTCACAGTACCGTCTGGTCTGTAGGTAATGTGCGCTTGTATTGCTTGAAGGACGTCTGAACCTAACAAGTTAACAGGTGATTTGTCACTAACTATTAGCCTGGTCATACACGTATGGTCAGCTAGTTGTAGGGGCAGTGGCTTAGTCAGTTGGCATTCCTGGATTAACCCTTCAAAACCTTGGGTATAGAGGGTGTCGTCCGATAAGTCAGATGAGTTTACATGTTCATGGCGGATAACTGTTTTGGCTGCCCCCGTATCCACCAGGAATGGGATTTTTCTACCATCTGGAAGGTATACTGGGACTACTCCCTGTGGACTCGGGTGTGAAGGAGTCCCCAGGGGGTAGATGGTTACGGGGTTGCCTGTGTCCTATTGTGGGTTCTGGCTCTGGGGTGGGGCATCCGTCCTAGTTTGTACGTTTTGTTTAGGTGGGGATCTGCACTGACGCTTATAATGACCTTTCTTGCCACAATTGTAGCATTCAATCTGCCTGCGATCTCTGCCAAACCTATTATTCTTCTGGGATCCCTGAGGCTCCTCACTAGAAACATACTGTATCTGGACAGGCTTGGTCTTTTGATCTAACTCAACCCCTTTTGCTACACGTACTAACTCCTCAATTGGGCAGGTTCTCCAATCTGGCTTTGCTGCCTGAACCCTCTGTCTGAGCTGTGGTTTGAGTCCTGCTATGAATGCCCCGTGAAAAAGATGCTTTCCCACTTCCCCTATTTCTTCATAGCCCAAATCCATGTGTCTAAGCTTCAGATTACCCCAAAAATGATCTACTGTGTCCTTCTGCCCCTGTACTACATCTAAGAGAGAAATTGTAGATTCCCCCACCCTCTCCTTGCACCATGCATGTAGACCCTTTAGGAAGTGCATTCCTGATTCTACAGTATGGATGTATTGTGTGTCATTCCATACATCTGGAAGATATGGTCTTCCATTTCTTTCTATGACTTCCATGACTATCTGCATTCTAGCTTCCCCAATCTTTCCCTTCAGTATGGATGCTAAGTCTGTCCATGTGCATGTATACGTGTTGTTGAGTCCCACCATCCATCTATAGAAAGCCATTGGGAGGTCAAACGGGTCTGGGGCATCTTTGAGTAATGCCATTTGATCTTTTGGTCCCCAGGGCTTATAGTGGGAAAGAGTAGTCATGGCAGTCAGTGGTCTAGGGGCAATTGGAGTGGATGTTACCTGGGAGGAGGTTACCACGCCTGAACCAGTTTCATCCATAGTTTGAAGCTGGGAATGGCGGTAGTTTCCCTCTTCCATATCTATTGCAGTCTCATCCCTTTGCCTTGTCCCACGGACATAAGGTTCAGGTTCTTGGGTCCTAGTCTGGGTGAAAATGACTGGGTAAAGCCCTGTTCCTTTGCGTGGTCTTGGTCTGCCACAAGCAGCACAAGAGTCACGCCAATCAGGGTTTTGTTCTCCACAAACACAAGTCCATCCCTCTGGTCCGGTTAAAACAGGAGCAGTGATATGGGGGTGATATGGTGGAGGAACTTTCACTTTCTTCACATATTTTAATCCGTTTGGAGTTTCTTCCTTAGTCCAACCACCTTCCCTTTTCATTTCCTTTGCTACCTCAGACCATGCTCTCGCCTGTCTAGCTAGCTTGTTGTCATTAATCCATCCCGTGCTTGTTACTAGAGCTGTTTCCCAGAGAGTGGAGTCCAGTGGATCACCACTCATTCCTAGACCCTATAACATTTTGCCTGAATTCTTTACTGCAATTTTACCTTTCCTTTTCTCCACTATTTCACTAGCACCACACCCCTCACACCCCTCATGGTTGTCTTGGCTAAGTGTGTTACCCATCTCTGCCTACCTCCCTCTGGTTGTCTTCCTCTGTGTACTTATCTAGTGTAGTACTACCCTTGGTCTCCTCCCTTTTGCCTCTTACTGGCGTCTACAGTGCCCCTAGTCCCACAACTTGCGGTACCTTTAAACTGACTTTAGTGCACCCTATCAGTCTGTAGGTGTGTGGACTCTTGAAGTTTTATTTGTGACCTGGCCAAAATGACTTAAACAGAAGTCTCATCAACAAATACCCAAGGCCGTATGGGGAGGGACGGTATGTACCCTAGATTTACCTTTGTATATGTGTAGATTTTATATACCAACCAGAGGGTAAAACAGAACAATCCTAGGCAAACTAGTAAAACAAAAGCCTTAATGTTTTGTAAAACAAAGTGGGGTAGTTGGTACATGTAGACACCACAGGAAAACGTCTCACACCTTCAAGATAGGTTCAGACACTCATACGGCAACAGAGTAACAGACAACAAGATAGCAGCTCATAGATCTATCCAATCCAATATATATATATATGTATCACTAGGATATTCTACGGTTCTTTATGGACAGGATATTATCAGAATGACGACTATAACATACCACAAGATCCGGCTACAGAACAGAAGGCAGTGGAGACACAGAGAGATTTGTAAGAATCTAAGGTTCTTACCTACACCGGTGTTTGGGGTCTGTGTGTCCTCTGGGCCTCCGTCTGCCGTGCCGGGTCTTGGATATTCAGGTCTTCTGTTTTCTCCTGCCCACCCAGGGACGCCAGATGTCGAGTTGATACTTTTGGGGTCGAAGGAGACCACTTCAGATATATTGGATGGATGCCAAATTGGTTGGTAAGGTTGCAACCGTATGCCACCTGACAGACACAATGATGAGTCTAGAGATGGCAGATACCATAGTCTCTTTATTACAGAACCCATATTTATACAGACATATGGGTAGGCGTGTTTAACCAAAGTTCATTATGAGCTAATGCATCGCATGATCATGTTTTTTTAATATTATTCCTGACATCTGCAGTTTCAACATAATTAGGTAATAGCTGATCAATGTGTTTTTGTGGAAAATTATTCTTTGCACGTAATTATCTTTATTACAGTAATATAATCATAGGTGTGCCTGGTACAAACTGGTATTTTTGTATTATCTTGACTGAGAGTCTACAGGTCATCATGACCAAGTAAAACTGTGTTAAGCATTTTGAATCTGTATTGAACATTATGTTATATTAGAATCTGAAATGAGGGTCTTACTGCCTTATCATAGGTCAGGGCTTCATGACGTAGAGAGATCTGCATATTCTCCTTGGATTGGACAGTCCAGGCTCCAGGAATTTTCCTTTGTCCATCTGTGTTGGGTGTAGAACAGGAAATGGTGGCCATTTTCAAGCTATACATATAGTATATACTGAGTCTAAGGAAAATACACTGAATATGCAATATACATATATACATGTTAGTAAGAAACAAAAGCATTCACAAATATGTGTGTTAGTTCACATCTACTGAACTATATAACTGAGTCTATGAAATGGCTGAATTAAGTATTTTTGGATACTCAATTCTTTATCCTCAACACACGCACCAGGAGCGGAGATTTCAGGACGTCTCATCCACTTTGCTTGGACATTTAGTCCGTGTTCACATGTAGTGTAAATGCTGCATTTATTTCTGCTGTTTTTTTGCACATTTATTCTGCTGTGTTTAATTGTCCATGTAAAGTGGATGTGATTCCAGGAGAAGACGCCGCTGAATTCTGCGGTTTTCAGGGTTTTTTTCTCTGGAGGTTTCTATGTGGAGCTTAACAAAATGCACGAAAAAGCTTCTCAGTACAATAAAAAAACACTTAAAAACGCAGATTCACATCTGAACCAAAAACGCATTAAATAATGGAGAAAAGGCAGAAAAAATGCAGCAAAAATGGAAAAACCAGAGAAGATTGTTATTGTGTAGTTTGGTGCAGACAGAAACAAAAAGAAACAGGATTTATGCAACGTGTGAACATGGCTTTACAGGCACAAATAAGCAACATGTCATATAGTGACACACAGAAATATAAAAACAATTCTGACTGCTATGAATATGAATGAACAGTCCAGGACATCTGCTGAATGACCCTTACTGCCAAATGGTTGTGCCTAGGGGCGTGGCCAAAATTTGCCGCGCCGCATACTTTGTCCCTCTTTCCTCTCTTGAAAAGTTGGGAGGTATGCCTCTGCTACTCGTCCCAGGTTTTCCAGGATATCTGCTCCATGTCCATCCACGGCTTTCAGTCTCCTGTCTGCCTACAGCCTCCATTACCTCACTTTGTGAGCCCCTGACAGAATCCAAGACCATGGCTCCCAATGGCGCAGGTACAAACTCTTTTGGGAGAGTCCCTTTGGGTGGTCCTGTCACACACCTGTCCTGGGTCTGGGCTCTTCTCCCTTCCCCCAGGCTGCTAAACTTTCTTGTGCTCCACATTGGGCTTTGCCAGTATCCAGCATGCTCCATGTGTGGAGCATCCTAGGCCTATATAAAGCCTAATAGAGCTATTAATTCCATAGCGCTTTACATACATTGGCAACACTGTCCCCATTGGGGCTCACAATCTAAATTCCCTATCAATATATTTTTGGAGTGTGGGAGGAAACCCACGCAAACAACATACAAACTCCTTGCAGATGTTGTCCCTAGTGGGACTAGAACCCAGGACCCCAGCGTTGCAAGACTGCAGTGCTAACCACTGAGCCACCGTGCCGCCCAACATTAGCAGAGGTCTTGGAAGATCAGGGACGAGTAGCAGAAGTTCAGAAGCCGCAGCAGGAGACGTCCTGGAGACCACAGACCGGCCGCTGTGCACAGACAAAGTAACAGTCTTACTACAAGGCACAGGTTTATGTATTATGTATGTTTATTTATTTATATAAATGAATAAATATTAATTATTATTATGTCTGATTGTGGCTTCCAGTGCCGCACTTTATGAGTGTGACGCCCTGGACTAGCCAGAGGTCACAGATAGGCTGAGTCACCCCTATCTGTCCCAGATGTCCACACCCGGGGGCGGGGTCAGGCAGTTGGCCACGCCCACCGAAGAGGATTGATTGGCAGGGGCGGGGAAAAACAGACGGAGATTGTGTTAGGGAGAAGAAAGGAGAGGAGGTAGCTGTGAGAGCTGTGGAGTAAATCTGTCAGGGCCTAGGTGGGAGCCTAGGAACCCTGTGGCCAGGAGACAGACGGTGGTGGCCGTCCGCAGGATGCCGGGAGTAGAACCGGCAGAACCGTCAAGGCACCGGGACAGGGTAGTGGCCCACTGGTACCGAATCGGGGAGTCAAACCGAAACCTGAGCACCAAAGGGTACTCAGACCCCGTACGAGGCCCAGAAGCAACTGGACCAAGTCAAATCAACTGATTGCGGCTTGGTCTTGAGGTCCACTCCCACCCAAAGTCCCGATAGACGGCAACAGCCCACCGAGGGGAAGAGGAAGCCACCGCCCAGGCACCGCAATCCCACGAGCCAGCGCCTGCGGGCAAGAGGGGTCCTCCGGCACCTACAAGTCGGGGAGCGGACTACCGTTGTTGAGACATAGGCAGTCACACAGTAAAGAGGGTGCAGGGAAAGACGACACCACCAACCCGAGTAGGGGGAATCACGCAGCCGGCTGCGGGCACCAACCACAATCCCGTTTTTGGTTTACCAGTGACTCCGGTGTGTTTCTTCTGAGTGAGTACACCAGTGCCCTCAGGCACAGCGTCGCGCTACGCCGCCCTGCCCTGCACCCCTCCGGCATCTCCATCATCACCGCAGCGGGACCCGGGACTCACACCCCCTACCCACGGAGGGGTCAACACCTAGCTGCGCCACAACACCGCACCCGAGAGCCCCCACCATTACCAGCAGTGGTAGTGCCTTCAATCACCACAACCCGTGGGTGGCGTCACGAACAATCTCCATAGCGGCCCCGGCCGCGCACCCACCCGATCACCAAAACAAACCCCCCTTTTCAGAGTGACGTGACCCCCGGGTCCGGGGACGCTCGAGACACCGACACACACCCGAGCCCGGACCCGAGCGACTCGGCGGCCGCAGCCGAGCCCCAGGGCGGTACATGAGCCCCTGACAACACTTAGAAATGCAATTAAAACTGGGAACACATCAGACATCGTATACACGGATCCGCTCCGTACACCTCGTACACACACGGCTCCGCTCCGTACACCTCGTACACACACGGCTCTGCTCCGTACACCTCGTACACACACGGCTCCGCTCCATACACCTCGTACACACACGGCTCCTCTCCGTACACCTCGTATACACACGGCTCCTCTCCGTACACCTCGTATACACACGGCTCTGCTTCGTACACCTCGTACACACACGGCTCTGCTCCGTACACCTCGTACACACACGGCTCCTCTCCGTACACCTCGGACACACACGGCTCTGCTCCGTACACCTCGTACACACACGGCTTCTCTCCGTACACCTTGTACACACACGGCTCCGCTCCGTACACCTCATATACACACGGCTCCGCTCCGTACACCTCGTACACACACGGCTCCGCTCCGTACACCTCGTACACACACGGCTCCGCTCCGTACACCTCGTACACACACGACTCCGCTCCGTACACCTCATACACACACGGCTCCGCTCCGTACACCATGTACACACACGGCTCCGCTCCGTACACCTCGTACACACACGGCTCCGCTCCGTACACCTCGTACACACACGGCTGCGCTCCGTACACCTCGTACACACACGGCTGCGCTCCGTACACCTCGTACACACACAGCTGCGCTCCGTACGCCTAGTACACACACGGCTCCGCACCGTACACCTCGTACACACACGGCTCCGCTCCGTACGCCTCGTACACACACGGCTCTGCTCCGTACGCATCGTACACACACGGCTCTGCTCCGTACGCCTCGTACACACACGGCTCTGCTCCGTACGCCTCGTACACACACGGCTCCGCTCCGTACGCCTCGTACACACACGGCTCTGCTCCGTACGCCTCGTACACACACGGCTCTGCGTACGCCTCGTACACACACGGCTCTGTGTACGCCTCGTACACACACGGCTCCGCTCCGTACGCCTTGTACACACACGGCTCCGCTCCGTACACCTCGTACACACACGGCTCGGTACACCTCGTACACACACGGCTCCGCTCTGTACACCTCGTACACACGCGGCTCTGCTCCGTACACCTTGTACACACGTGGCTCCGCTCCGTACACCTCGTACACACGTGGCTCCGCTCCGTACACCTCTTACACACATGGCTCCGCTCCATACACTTCGTACACACACGGCTCCGCTCCGCACACCTCGTACACACACGGCTCTGTACACCTCGTACACACACGGTTCTGCTCCGTACACCTCGTACACACACGGCTCTGCTCCGTACACCTCGTACACACGCGGCTCCGCTCCGTACACCTCGTACACACGTGGCTCCGCTCCGTACACCTCTTACACACACGGCTCCGCTCCATACACTTCGTACACACACGGCTCCGCTTCGCACACCTCGTACACACACGGCTCTGTACACCTCGTACACACACGGCTCCGCTCCGTACACCTCGTACACACACGGCTCCGCTCCGTACACCTCGTACACACACGGCTGCGCTCCGTACACCTCGTACACACACGGCTGCGCTCCGTACGCCTAGTACACACACGGCTCCGCACCGTACGCCTCGTACACACACGGCTCCGCTCCGTACGCCTCGTACACACACGGCTCTGCTCCGTACGCATCGTACACACACGGCTCCGCTCCGTACGCCTCGTACACACACGGCTCTGCTCCGTACGCCTCGTAGACACACGGCTCCGCTCCGTACGCCTCGTACACACACGGCTCTGCTCCGTACGCCTCGTACACACACGGCTCTGCGTACGCCTCGTACACACACGGCTCTGCGTACGCCTCGTACACACACGGCTCCGCTCCGTACGCCTTGTACACACACGGCTCCGCTCCGTACACCTCGTACACACACGGCTCGGTACACCTCGTACACACGGCTCCGCTCCGTACACCTCGTACACACACGGCTCCGCTCCGTACACCTGGTACACACGCGGCTCTGCTCCGTACACCTTGTACACACGTGGCTCCGCTCCGTACACCTCGTACACACGTGGCTCCGCTCCGTACACCTCTTACACACATGGCTCCGCTCCATACACTTCGTACACACACGGCTCCGCTCCGCACACCTCGTACACACACGGCTCTGTACACCTCGTACACACACGGTTCTGCTCCGTACACCTCGTACACACACGGCTCTGCTCCGTACACCTCGTACACACACGGCTCCGCTCCGTACACCTCGTACACACACGGCTCCGCTCCGTACACCTCGTACACACACGGCTGCGCTCAGTACACCTCGTACACACACGGCTCCGCACCGTACACCTCGTACACACACGGCTCCGCTCCATATGCCTCGTACACACACGGCTCTGGTTCGTACACCTCGTACACACACGGCTCTGCTCCGTACGCCTCGTACACACACGGCTCCGCTCCGTACACCTCGTACACACGCGGCTCCGCTCCGTACACCTTGTACACACGTGGCTCCGCTCCGTACACACGTGGCTCCGCTCCGTACACCTCTTACACACACGGCTCCGCTCCATACACTTCGTACACACATGGCTCCGCTCCGCACACCTCGTACACACACGGCTCTGTACACCTCGTACACACACGGCTCCGCTCCGTACACCTCGTACACACACGGCTCCGCTCCGTACACCTCGTACACACACGGCTCTGTACACCTCGTATAGAATATAGAAATGTGGCACTCCTTCTATAGTCGCTGGTGCTTGGATAGGGTCCCACCCCAGATCAAAAAATTGAAAAAAATCCAGCACTCAAAGCATTCAACTGAAATTGTTTTATATTTTATTCATTGTTCTGTGTAATTATTAAAGACGTTTCGGTCATCCGACCTTCATCAGTTTACACTACAATAAAAAGATACATGAAAAATTTTTAAGTATACAGAAATAATGGCATTATACAATCATGGTAACATAAAAAGGGCAGAAATATTCACCACATTATAATGCATGAACCATAAACTATGATATACAAAAAGTGTCAACAAAAAGACAAAAATGAAGAATCTGTCAGTTGAGCCGCTTCACTAGCAGATATACTGTCCACCTAAAGATATAATTGAAATACAGATAAAATGTAGCATAATAGAACCATTATACAACAAAAGGGGAACCAAACAGAAAACCCAAAAATTTATCCAAAAAAAATGTATATCTTGCTAAAATAGAAGGACAAAGAGCCTAAGCACCAGCACTGAGACACTATTCTAATCTAATAAAACAGACAATACACAGAAATGCCATGTAATGAACACTCACCAGAAAGGGCTCTGTAGAAATATATGGACAAGCTGGACCAGAGGAAAAAGCTGCCCGTCCGGGTCTGCAGTCAATGTAATCTGACAGTCCAATGTCCAGATTTAAATAGACCGCTCAATTAGCTCATTAACAAGTTACAGAGCGTCACTTCCGGTCCGAAAACCGGAAGTGACGTCACGGAGCGTCACTTCCGATCCGGAAACCGGAAGTGACGTCACCGGTTGGCAAAGTGTAAATCCTGATGGTTGGCAACTGTAGACATACTCAGACAGCCACTCCTCACCGCAGGACGTCACTTCCAGTCCGCAAACCGGAAGTGACGATCCTGGTTGGCAAAATGTAAACCAGATGGTTGGCAATTTAAAGACAAATTACCTAAAAGATCAAATAAAAGAAAAAATAGAAGAAATAAGATAAGAGGATTAAGGGAATGGTGTATTTATCCAGAATCAATTTAATAATTTTTTAATTTTTTATCAACTATAATCAACCCTAGTAAAAAAAGGGAAAAAAAGAAAAAAAGAAAAGAGAAAAAAGAAAAAATTAAGAGGAATATACGTAAAGAAATGGAAGGGGGGGGGGGGGGAAGGGGGGAAGGGAAGGGAAAGGAAGTGGGCATTGGGAAGGGAAGGGGGGGGGGGGAAAGGGAAAGGAGAGACTATGGAAAAAAAGGGATCAAGGGAAAATTAGTAATGCGTAGAAAAAACTAAAACTAGGGAAAAAACAGAAAAAGGATTATGTTAAGAAAGAAACAGGAAGAAGATTATAAGACAATACCTAAAGGGACCGGCCATCATCAAATCAGTGATCAACTCCTCTGAAGAAGATAATAATAAGTAGGCATAAATGAATGAAAAGCTATAAGAAACTAGAAGTATCGAAATCACGATTAAGGCCTTTGGGCTCCAAAGTCTGAAGAGTAAAAATCCAATACGCCTCCCTTTGTTTCAATTTTTTAACCCTATCACCTCCTCTTCTATTTGGCAAGACCTGCTCTAACACCTGGAACCGTAATTGACTAACACTATGTCCCTGTTTATGAAAATGAGATGGAAGAGGTAAAGTCAATCTCTCACACCTAATGGTGGATTTATGTTGTGATATACGTTCCTTAACAGTCTGGGTGGTTTCGCCCACATAGAGTAGGCCACAAGGACACTTCACTACATATACAACATAAGATGTCTCACAGGTGAAAAAACCTCTAATTGGATAACCCCGACCACTGTAGGGATGCAAAACTCTATCACCTTTCAGCACATTACTGCATTGGGCACAATTTAAACATGGAAAAGTACCACGTCTCTGGGTATAAAGATGAGTTTGAACGGGTCCAGTCACACCGGCGCCCACATCAGCTCTCACCAATTTATTACTGAGATTGGACGGTCGTCTAAAACAAGGAAGAAAAGGTGATTTAAATTCTTCCACCTCCGGGTACCCTTTACGCAAGATGTTCCAATGACTTCTGATGAATTTATGAATTTTGTAAGAAAAAGGATGGTAAGTATGAACGAAAGCCACACGTTTATCTCTAGTCTTACCAATAGAAGATTCGGTATTCACACTAGCACTATTCAAAACCTCCTGTGGATAACCCCTCGCCAGAAACTTAATCCTCATCTCCTGTAATCTGGTATCTTTAATTTCTTGTTGGTTAACAATCCTATGTACCCTAAGAAACTGGGACTTAGGTATAGAATTCTTCATGGCTTTGGGATGACAACTATCATATGCGAGTAAGTTATTCCTGTCCGTCGACTTTATGTACAAATCGGTTTGTAAATGTCCATTCTCTAATTTCGTAACAGTGACATCTAAAAAATTGATATGATGTAAATCATATTGTATAACAAATTGAAGTTCAGACCAAATGCTGTTAATGTAATTATGGAACTCCATGATGGAATCCAACGGGCCAACCCATATGCAAAAAACGTCGTCAATAAATCTCTTCCAACACTTGCAGTGCTCTTGGAATCCCTTATGTGGATATATGAATGTGTCTTCAAAGTAAGACATGTACGTATTTGCATACGGGGGCGCTACGTTGGAACAATAACTCACGAACTGCTGACATGCCCTTCTGATGTACAATAGACGTATATAAACTTGTCACATCCCAAGTCACGAGAAAAGCATCAAATGGAATAGTATCAAGTCCACGAATCACCTCTAGGAAGTGACCAGTATCCAACAGGAAAGAAGGAATGTTTTTAGTCAAAGGAGTAATAATCTTCTCAAGTAAAATGGCTAAAGGGGAAAGGATAGAATCTGTGCCCGCCACTATAGGTCTACCAGGAGGGTTCACCAAGGTTTATATACGTCTATTGTACATCAGAAGGGCATGTCAGCAGTTCGTGAGTTATTGTGACAACATAACTTTTCGAGTGATACAAGTGATTTCTGTCTGGACTTATTACAAATAGTGTTAACTGAAAATTTCTTTTTGTTTCAGGACATCTATTATATTCAAAAACAGGGGACCGCGATGGGGTCCAACGTAGCGCCCCCGTATGCAGATGTCACTGTTACGAAATTAGAGAATGGACATTTACAAACCGATTTGTACATAAAGTCGACGGACAGGAATAACTTACTCGCATATGATAGTTGTCATCCCAAAGCCATGAAGAATTCTATACCTAAGTCCCAGTTTCTTAGGGTACATAGGATTGTTAACCAACAAGAAATTAAAGATACCAGATTACAGGAGATGAGGATTAAGTTTCTGGCGAGGGGTTATCCACAGGAGGTTTTGAATAGTGCTAGTGTGAATACCGAATCTTCTATTGGTAAGACTAGAGATAAACGTGTGGCTTTTGTTCATACTTACCATCCTTTTTCTTACAAAATTCATAAATTCATCAGAAGTCATTGGAACATCTTGCGTAAAGGGTACCCGGAGGTGGAAGAATTTAAATCACCTTTTCTTCCTTGTTTTAGACGACCGTCCAATCTCAGTAATAAATTGGTGAGAGCTGATGTGGGCGCCGGTGTGACTGGACCCGTTCAAACTCATCTTTATACCCAGAGACGTGGTACTTTTCCATGTTTAAATTGTGCCCAATGCAGTAATGTGCTGAAAGGTGATAGAGTTTTGCATCCCTACAGTGGTCGGGGTTATCCAATTAGAGGTTTTTTCACCTGTGAGACATCTTATGTTGTATATGTAGTGAAGTGTCCTTGTGGCCTACTCTATGTGGGCGAAACCACCCAGACTGTTAAGGAACGTATATCACAACATAAATCCACCATTAGGTGTGAGAGATTGACTTTACCTCTTCCATCTCATTTTCATAAACAGGGACATAGTGTTAGTCAATTACGGTTCCAGGTGTTAGAGCAGGTCTTGCCAAATAGAAGAGGAGGTGATAGGGTTAAAAAATTGAAACAAAGGGAGGCGTATTGGATTTTTACTCTTCAGACTTTGGAGCCCAAAGGCCTTAATCGTGATTTCGATACTTCTAGTTTCTTATAGCTTTTCATTCATTTATGCCTACTTATTATTATCTTCTTCAGAGGAGTTGATCACTGATTTGATGATGGCCGGTCCCTTTAGGTATTGTCTTATAATCTTCTTCCTGTTTCTTTCTTAACATAATCCTTTTTCTGTTTTTTCCCTAGTTTTAGTTTTTTCTACGCATTACTAATTTTCCCTTGATCCCTTTTTTTCCATAGTCTCTCCTTTCCCTTTCCCCCCCCCCCTTCCCTTCCCAATGCCCACTTCCTTTCCCTTCCCTTCCCCCCTTCCCCCCCCCCCCTTCCATTTCTTTACGTATATTCCTCTTAATTTTTTCTTTTTTCTCTTTTCTTTTTTTCTTTTTTTCCCTTTTTTTACTAGGGTTGATTATAGTTGATAAAAAATTAAAAAATTATTAAATTGATTCTGGATAAATACACCATTCCCTTAATCCTCTTATCTTATTTCTTCTATTTTTTCTTTTATTTGATCTTTTAGGTAATTTGTCTTTAAATTGCCAACCATCTGGTTTACATTTTGCCAACCAGGATCGTCACTTCCGGTTTGCGGACCGGAAGTGACGTCCTGCGGTGAGGAGTGGCTGTCTGAGTATGTCTACAGTTGCCAACCATCAGGATTTACACTTTGCCAACCGGTGACGTCACTTCCGGTTTCCGGACCGGAAGTGACGCTCCGTGACGTCACTTCCGGTTTTCGGACCGGAAGTGACGCTCTGTAACTTGTTAATGAGCTAATTGAGCGGTCTATTTAAATCTGGACATTGGACTGTCAGATTACATTGACTGCAGACCCGGACGGGCAGCTTTTTCCTCTGGTCCAGCTTGTCCATATATTTCTACAGAGCCCTTTCTGGTGAGTGTTCATTACATGGCATTTCTGTGTATTGTCTGTTTTATTAGATTAGAATAGTGTCTCAGTGCTGGTGCTTAGGCTCTTTGTCCTTCTATTTTAGCAAGATATACATTTTTTTTGGATAAATTTTTGGGTTTTCTGTTTGGTTCCCCTTTTGTTGTATAATGGTTCTATTATGCTACATTTTATCTGTATTTCAATTATATCTTTAGGTGGACAGTATATCTGCTAGTGAAGCGGCTCAACTGACAGATTCTTCATTTTTGTCTTTTTGTTGACACTTTTTGTATATCATAGTTTATGGTTCATGCATTATAATGTGGTGAATATTTCTGCCCTTTTTATGTTACCATGATTGTATAATGCCATTATTTCTGTATACTTAAAAATTTTTCATGTATCTTTTTATTGTAGTGTAAACTGATGAAGGTCGGATGACCGAAACGTCTTTAATAATTACACAGAACAATGAATAAAATATAAAACAATTTCAGTTGAATGCTTTGAGTGCTGGATTTTTTTCAATTTTCTGTACACCTCGTACACACACGGCTCCGCTCCGTACACCTCGTACACACACGGCTCCGCTCCGTACACCTCGTACACACACGGCTCCGCTCCGTACACCTCGTACACACACGGCTCCGCTCTGTACACCTCGTACACACACGGCTGCGCTCAGTACACCTCGTACACACACGGCTCCGCACCGTACACCTCGTACACACACGGCTCCGCTCCATATGCCTCGTACACACACGGCTCTGCTTCGTACACCTCGTACACACGGCTCTGCTCCGTACGCCTCGTACACACACGGCTCCGCTCCGTACACCTTGTACACACGTGGCTCCGCTCCGTACACCTCGTACACACACGGCTCTGCTCTGTACACCCCGTACACACACGGCTCCGCTCCGTACACCTCGTACACACACGTCTCCGCTCCGTACACCTCTTACACACACGGCTCTGCTCTGTACACCCCGTACACACACGGCTCCGCTCCGTACACCTCGTACACACACGGCTCTGCTCTGTACACCCCGTACACACGCGGCTCCGCTCCGTACACCTCGTACACACGCGGCTCCGCTCCGTACACCTCGTACACACACGGCTCGGCTCCGTACACCTCGTACACACAGGGCTCCGCTCCGTACACCTCGTACACACACGGCTCCGCTCCGTACACCTCGTACACACACGGCTCCGCTCCGTACACCTCGTACACACACGGCTCCGCTCCGTACACATCGTACACACGCGGCTCTGCTCCGTACACCTCGTACACACACGGCTCTGCTCCGTACACCTCGTAAACACACGGCTCTGCTCCGTACACCTCGTACACACACGGCTCCGCTCCGTACACCTCGTACACACACGGCTCTGCTCCGTACACCTCGTACACACATGGCTCCGCTCCGTACACATCGTATACACGCGGCTCTGCTCCGTACACCTCGTACACACACGGCTCAGCTCCGTACACCTCGTACACACACGGCTCTGCTCCGTACACCTCATACACACACGGCTCCGCTACGTACACCTCGTACACACTCGGCTCCGCTCCGTACACCTCGTACACACACGGCTCCGCTGCGTACACCTCGTACACACTCAGCTCTGCTCCGTACACCTCGTACACACACGGCTCCGCTCCGTACACCTCGTACACACACGGCTCCGCTCCGTACACCTCGTACACACACGGCTCTGCTACATCCACACTGTAAACCCCTCCTGACCCCACACATAAACCTCCCCTCATCCAGCACCATGACAACCAGCACAGCAGAGTCCTGCATACACTGAGGAGCTGATCATGTGACCCCCTGACTCCTCCCCTCAATGTGACATCATCATAGGTCCTGTAAGCACAGAGCAGCCATATATCTAGTGTGCGGCTCTGCAGGTGGAGGTAGGTGCAGGTTATTATATATCTAGTGTGCGGCTCTGCAGGTGGAGGTAGGTGCAGGGTATTATATATCTAGTGTGCGGCTCTGCAGGTGGAGGTAGGTGCAGGGTATTATATATCTAGTGTGCGGCTCTGCAGGTGGAGGTAGGTGCAGGGTATTATATATCTAGTGTGCGGCTCTGCAGGAGGAGGTAGGTGCAGGGTATTATATATCTAGTGTGCGGCTCTGCAGGTGGAGGTAGGTGCAGGGTATTATATATCTAGTGTGCGGCTCTGCAGGTGGAGGTAGGTGCAGGGTATTATATATCTAGTGTGCGGCTCTGCAGGTGGAGGTAGGTGCAGGGTATTATATATCTAGTGTGCGGCTCTGCAGGTGGAGGTAGGTGCAGGGTATTATATATCTAGTGTGCGGCTCTGCAGGAGGAGGTAGGTGCAGGGTATTATATATCTAGTGTGCGGCTCTGCAGGTGGAGGTAGGTGCAGGGTATTATATATCTAGTGTGCGGCTCTGCAGGTGGAGGTAGGTGCAGGGTATTATATATCTAGTGTGCGGCTCTGCAGGTGGAGGTAGGTGCAGGGTATTATATATCTAGTGTGCGGCTCTGCAGGTGGAGGTAGGTGCAGGGTATTATATATCTAGTGTGCGGCTCTGCAGGAGGAGGTAGGTGGAGGGTATTATATATCTAGTGTGCGGCTCTGCAGGTGGAGGTAGGTGCAGGGTATTATATATCCAGTGTGCGGCTCTGCAGGTGGAGGTAGGTGCAGGGTATTATATATCTAGTGTGCGGCTCTGCAGGTGGAGGTAGGTGCGGGGTATTATATATCTAGTGTGCGGCTCTGCAGGAGGAGGTAGGTGCAGGGTATTATATATCTAGTGTGCGGCTCTGCAGGTGGAGGTAGGTGCAGGGTATTATATATCTAGTGTGCGGCTCTGCAGGTGGAGGTAGGTGCAGGGTATTATATATCTAGTGTGCGGCTCTGCAGGTGGAGGTAGGTGCAGGGTATTATATATCTAGTGTGCGGCTCTGCAGGTGGAGGTAGGTGCAGGGTATTATATATCTAGTGTGCGGCTCTGCAGGTGGAGGTAGGTGCAGGGTATTATATATCTAGTGTGCGGCTCTGCAGGTGGAGGTAGGTGCAGGGTATTATATATCTAGTGTGCGGCTCTGCAGGTGGAGGTAGGTGCAGGGTATTATATATCTAGTGTGCGGCTCTGCAGGTGGAGGTAGGTGCAGGGTATTATATATCTAGTGTGCGGCTCTGCAGGTGGAGGTAGGTGCAGGGTATTATATATCTAGTGTGCGGCTCTGCAGGTGGAGGTAGGTGCAGGGTATTATATATCTAGTGTGCGGCTCTGCAGGTGGAGGTAGGTGCAGGGTATTATATATCTAGTGTGCGGCTCTGCAGGTGGAGGTAGGTGCAGGGTATTATATATCTAGTGTGCGGCTCTGCAGGTGGAGGTAGGTGCAGGGTATTATATATCTAGTGTGCGGCTCTGCAGGTGGAGGTAGGTGCAGGGTATTATATATCTAGTGTGCGGCTCTGCAGGTGGAGGTAGGTGCAGGGTATTATATATCTAGTGTGCGGCTCTGCAGGTGGAGGTAGGTGCAGGGTATTATATATCTAGTGTGCGGCTCTGCAGGTGGAGGTAGGTGCAGGGTATTATATATCTAGTGTGCGGCTCTGCAGGTGGAGGTAGGTGCAGGGTATTATATATCTAGTGTGCGGCTCTGCAGGTGGAGGTAGGTGCAGGGTATTATATATCTAGTGTGCGGCTCTGCAGGAGGAGGTAGGTGCAGGGTATTATATATCTAGTGTGCGGCTCTGCAGGTGGAGGTAGGTGCAGGGTATTATATATCTAGTGTGCGGCTCTGCAGGTGGAGGTAGGTGCAGGGTATTATATATCTAGTGTGCGGCTCTGCAGGTGGAGGTAGGTGCAGGGTATTATATATCTAGTGTGCGGCTCTGCAGGTGGAGGTAGGTGCAGGGTATTATATATCTAGTGTGCGGCTCTGCAGGTGGAGGTAGGTGCAGGGTATTATATATCTAGTGTGCGGCTCTGCAGGTGGAGGTAGGTGCAGGGTATTATATATCTAGTGTGCGGCTCTGCAGGTGGAGGTAGGTGCAGGGTATTATATATCTAGTGTGCGGCTCTGCAGGTGGAGGTAGGTGCAGGGTATTATATATCTAGTGTGCGGCTCTGCAGGTGGAGGTAGGTGCAGGGTATTATATATCTAGTGTGCGGCTCTGCAGGTGGAGGTAGGTGCAGGGTATTATATATCTAGTGTGCGGCTCTGCAGGTGGAGGTAGGTGCAGGGTATTATATATCTAGTGTGCGGCTCTGCAGGTGGAGGTAGGTGCAGGGTATTATATATCTAGTGTGCGGCTCTGCAGGTGGAGGTAGGTGCAGGGTATTATATATCTAGTGTGCGGCTCTGCAGGTGGAGGTAGGTGCAGGGGCTCTGTTATTTTGGGGTCATCATCATTATCATTAACCCCTTCATGTCCAGTTCCAGACCAGTTTACTCCGGTTCTTGATCAGGCACATTTTCATATTAGAAAGGGGAGGAGCCAGCACTGCTTGATCAGACATGTCAGATGGGAGATAAATCCCCTCCCCCGGTCCCCCCGTCTGGCCAAAGTGCCCCCCATACCCCTCCTCATACTGATCATCTAAGATGGTGGCCGCACGCTGCATTCATCCTCCTCCTCTGATTTCTGTCACATGTGACATGTTAGATGTGACAGAAAAGTCCTCCCCAGGTCCAGCTAAGTCACCCCCTGTCACTCCCTGGTCCTCCCCCGGTCTCCTGATACCAGCTCCTGCTCCATCCTCGCGATCCTTACTCATTCTCTGAAAACTATCGTCTGCATGCGCAGAGCGGTTCTAACCCCAGGACTTGATGCCAGGTGACATTACACAGCTGGTATCAACCCCATTTATTACCCCGTTTGCCACAGCACCAGGGCAACGGGATGAGCCAGAGTGAAGTGCCAGGATTGGTACATCTAATGGATGCGCCACTGCTGGGACGACTGCAGCCTGCTATTTTTAGGCTGGGAAGGGCCAAATAACCATGGCCCTTCCCACCCTGAGAATACCAGACGCCAACTGTCAGCTTCACCTTGGCTGGTGATCCAATTTGGGGGAACCCATGTTTTGTTTTTTTTTAATTATTTATCAATAATTTAAAAAAAACAGCGTGGGGTGCCCTCTGTTTTGGATTACCAGCCAAGGTGAAGCTGCCAACTGTGATCTGCAGGCTTCAGCCATCTGCTTTACCCTAGCTGGCTATCAAAAATGGGGGAACCCACATAGGTTTTTTTTTAATTATTTATTTTTTTGGTTAAATATAAGGTAAACACCCTTCACTGCCACATGAAAGCCGCTAAAGGGTGCCAGCTTAGATTATGCTGGGGGTGGGACATTATATATGTGTTTGTCCATCCATCCATCCATCCTAGCTTTTTAGGCTGTGTCCACGATCAGTGTTTGCAGCGTTTTGGACACAGAGTCTTTTCGCTGCGTCCAAAATGCTGCGCTGTGCAGTACAAGCGCAATGGAAGGATTTTCGGAAATCTGCCCACTGTGCTTGTTTTTCTCCTTAGCATAAACTGACCTGCAGCGCGGCTTCCTGAGCCTCAGCATGTCAATTTATGCTGTGGAGACGAGAGTTTCATCCAAAGGGAAAATAGAGCTAAAGTCCTCAGCAGCCAGAACCTGGATCGTGGGCCCGGGCAGCTGCGTTCTCCAGTGGACAATACTCACATCTCTGCACGAAAGCTGACATTGCGTCCTAGACACAGTGTCACCTGGTCGTGGGCACATACCTAAAAGTGAGAAATTTGGCACTACAGCAACATTTTTGTGAAGTACCTGTGGGTTCAAAATGCTCACTATACCCCCGAATGAAATCCTTGAGGGTCTAGTTTTCAAAATGGGGTCACTTGTGGGGATTTCTGCTTTATAGGTAATTTAGGGGTCCTGAAAATGCAACATGGTGCCCGCAATTCTTTTTAATTTTTCCAAAATTCACATGGTGCTCCTTCTGTTATGAGCCCTCCCGTTTGTCCAAACACAGGTTTTTAGCCACATGTGGGGTATCACTGTGCTCATAAGAAATTGGATAACAAACTGTGGCATCCACATTTTGGTGTTGCTGCTTGAAAAAGTGGAAATTTGGTGCTAAAGCAACATTTTTGTGGAAAAAAAAAAGAATATTTTCAATATGACGACCTAAGTTTGTTAAATTCTATAAAGTACCTGTGGATTCAAAATGCTCACTATACCCCTGGATAAAATCCTTGAGGGGTCTAGTTTCCAAAATGTGATCACTTTTGATGGAGCTCCACTGTTTAGGCACCTCAGGAGCTCCAAATGCGACATGGCATTCGCTAATGAATCCAGCCAATTTTACAGTCAAATGGCGCTCCTTCCCTTCCGAGCCCTGCCGTGCACCCAAACATTTGATTTCCAGCACCTATGAGGTATCTGTGTACTCAGGAAAAACTGCACAATAAATTGTATGATGCATTTTTTTCCTGTTACCCTGGTGAATAAAGAGCTTTTATATCACTTTGATGCTCATTTTATACCAGTTTGATACTTTTTTTTTTGCTGCTTTTAAGTGTATTCACATCAGGGCTCCGCACTGTATTGTATTTTTTTTTTTTCCAAAACGTTTTTTATTGATTTTTCAAATTTGTAAAAACATGACAAGTATCATTGCAAAAGAAGAACATTCGTCTGACAAAATGTGACATAGAGGTGGGTGATACCCCAATTTGGAGTTCCATGTTGCTGTTCGATTTAAGATAGTATACAGTAACATTAAACCAAAACAGAGGTAATGAAATATAATATAACATATGCAATACAATTCGTTAAATCTCTGTGTCGTCCCTGAATGATTTCAATTTTGCTAGCGTGTCTTGGTATTCCCAACCGTCTCGTCTCCCCCTCCCGCCAGAGCCCCCTCCTAGGTGATTCTCAGTTTACCCAGGCTGTCCTGGATATCGCTCAGGATATACCACTCCGAGTGAACAAAAGGTGCCATCAGGTTAATTATTTCTCCCTGTGTGAATTGGCTTTCAATAAAATGTCTCCATCTCACAAAAAACTTGGCTGTCAACCCATCTTTATCCCTCTCCGCTTCTAGTTTTTCCCACTTCAGAAGGTTGTGTAGTTCGCCCACAACCTCCTTTATGGATGGGCCCTCCCTTTGAATCCAGTGTTTTAAGATGCAACGCTTAGCTATCATGGCTATGTCATGCGTTATTGCGTATTTCCTCTTTTCCTGCGTGCTCGGTCCTCCTCCTACTCCTCCCTCAAAGGAGTGGAAAATCCACACCATTAAGTCTAGTTTGCTGAAAATTCCCCATGTTGACTGGGCAAATAGTCTGACTTGGTTCCAGAACCTAGCGATTGTCTCACATTCCCATAGCCCATGCAGCATATCCGTTTTTTCTTTTTGACACTTAGGACACCACCTATCCCTACCTGGTATGTTGAAACCTATAATGGCCCTATGTAGAATTCTGAATTGAGTGTGTCTCCATCTCTCATTGGTAATATGTTTCCGCACTTGTACCCATCCTCTCAGTATATCATCCACCACTTCTTCCCTTCCCAATTGTTTCCCCCACGCTTTTAAAGTCCGACTATCCTCCCGTGAGATAAGCACCCCCCTTAGCGATCGATAAATTTTAGAGACATTTATACTTGTTATATCACATTCCAGTAACTCATCAATCGAACTTCTGTTCAGCTCTCTTCCAACCACACCAAGGTCTCCTATTATTCCATGTTTCAATTGTTCATACTGGATGACATGTGAGCTATTAAGGTTGTACTTATCCAACACTTCCCGACCTGTCATCCACCTCCTGTCCTCCACATTCATAACATCTACCATTCTCCTGACTCCCCTCTCTTTCCATCTAGTAAATAGCTTGTTTTCTCGTCCCAGGGGAAAATTTGGGAATGCCCAGGGGTTCAAGTACTTGGACACTTTCCATGAGAGCCCCAGTGTTTTCCTTACCGACTTCCATGTTAGCATGGTGTCTCGGAATATAATTGAGTTCCTTATGTGCCCTTCAACCCTAGATAGTGGGGAGTGCAGAATGGACGTCAGATCCCACGGTGACGCATATTTAGTTTCCATCGCATGATCTGAGTGCCTACTCGTTCCTCTCACCCAATCAATTACATGCCTCATGATACGTACAAGATTATACCCTTGGACATCTGGAAAGTTTAGACCTCCCTCCTCTGCTGACTTCATCAGCGTACGCAGCTTTATTCTGGGTTTCCTTCCCCTCCACAGAAATTCTGTATACGCGGAGTTGAGCTTATTCACATCTTTTAGTTTTAGCAATAGCGGGATTGTCTGGAAGGGATACAGCAGCCTAGGAAAGCTCATCATTTTTATCAGGTGACATCTTGCCAGTAATGGAAGTGGCAGACCTTTCCATCCCTTTAATTGAACTATAATTTTCCTGATTAGCGGTCCATAATTCAAGTTATAGATTGTTTCCACCGATCTTCCTATATGCACTCCCAGGTATTTAATTGAAGATTGTGCTATAGGAATTCCACATAGACAGCCATCCCTTATTTGTCCCCCCATTGTCCCATGATGCCCCTTTAGGAACATGATCTCGCATTTTTTTTTGTTCAGTTTGAAACCGGAGAATGAGCCAAATTTTTCAATCAAGGCAAGAGTCTGTGGCAAATCCGCACCGGGGTCCCCCATATAAAGTATGATGTCATCAGCAAAAAGCGCTGTCTTTACTTCTGAACCCCTTATCTTGATTCCTTTAAAGCTGTTTTGTCCCTGTAGTATTCTTGACAACGGCTCGATTGCCAGGTTGAATAAAAGAGGAGATAATGGGCAGCCCTGTCTTGTTCCCTTCATCAAAGGGAACACGTCTGATAGAAAGCCCGGAGTGTGTACCCTAGCTCCCGAGTTGGCATAAAGGTTTCTAATGTAAAGTCTCATCTTGCCTACAATCCCTATGGCCTCCATTACCCTGTCTAACCACCCCCAATTTACATTATCAAACGCTTTTTCTGCGTCAAGTGTAACTAGGGCAGGTCTAGCCCCTCCCTCAGTGAGATCCAGTCTAACCGCGTCTACCACTAGAATTGTCTTTCGGATATTGGTAACGGCATTTCTCCCCTTAATAAACCCCACCTGCTGATTCGTAATGATCCTAGGTAAGATCTCGGCCAGTCTATTAGCCATGATCTTGGACATAATTTTTAAATCCTGATTTATGAGCGATATAGGTCTATAACTAGAGGGATCATCCAGGTCCTTGGTTCCCTTGGGGAGTAATTTAATATATGCTATGTTGGAATTTTTGGGTATTTCCGCCCCTCCCAGGAAAGCATTAAAGACTGAGGTTAGATCCGGCGAGATCAGATCCTTCAGAGCCTTATAGAATTCACTATTGAAACCGTCAGGTCCCGGTGCCTTGTTGGTGTTAAGCTCCCCAATTGTTCTCGTCACCTCCTCTACTGTGATATCTGCGTTTAAGGCACTCAAATCTTCCTCCGTCAAGCTAGGCATTTGGGCTTGTCTTAGCCACTCTGCCTCATCAGTCATGTCGTTATTCCCTGACCCATATAGTTTTCTATAGTAATCTCCCAACAGTTTATTAATGTCCTTAGGATCCGTAGTCACCTCTCCCCCCTTTGTTTTCAGTTTAGAGATCACTGTCATCTTTCTGCTGCCCCTTGCCAGATTGGCCAACATCCTTCCCGCCTTGTTGCCAAACCTATGTAAGTCAACCTCCTTGTGCGACCAGAATAGTTGTTCCTTTTTTTTGGCCCATTCGTCAAATCCCTCTTTTGCCTCCAGCCATCTGCCTTTTGTCATGGGAGATCTATTTGTCACATAATTTGTATATGCTACCCGTACTGCTTCACTATGGAAATTATAATTCTCATTGGTTTTCCGTTTGATCATGGCTGCGTACCCCACCAGACGGCCCCTTAGGACCGCTTTTGCCGTTTCCCAAAATATCACTGGGGACTCTTTATGTTCCTTATTGTCCTCTGCGAATTCTCCCCACCACTCCTGTAGCACCTTATGGAAATTATCTTGCCTGAGAAGGAACGATGGGAATCTCCATATGATATCTGTACCTCTCCTGAATTTCTCTCTAATGCCCAATCTCACCGGACTATGATCAGAGATCACCATATTCTCTATCACACAATCTTGCGTTCCACTCAGTAAGTCTTGCGAGATCCAGAACTGATCAATACGTGACCAGCTATCATGAGGGTGAGAGAAGTGTGTATACTCTCTGTCATGTGGGTGAGTTAGTCTCCAGATGTCTTTCAGTCCTACGTCTTCTAATGTTACATCCCTATTGTCTAAACTCCTGCCCACATTAGCTGTCCCCTCCTCGCCCCTCCTCCTATCTTCAGCTGAGTCTGGGACGGTGTTAAAATCGCCTCCCACTATAATGTTAGCCTCCCCATCTGCTAATATGGTGGCCTTTATGTCATCATGAAATGTGATTTGTTGTGAATTTGGGCCATAGACATTATAAATACTGAGTTTACCCGCTGGACTAACGATTGTTAAGTGCTGCCACCTTCCATGGTCGTCTGCCTCATGTGCCACTACCTCATGACTGAATTGTTTATTTATTAGAATCATAGTGCCCGCTTTTCTACCTTGTGCCGCTGCCCCGTAAACGGTGCCCACCCAATGTTTCTTCATGCGGAAAAAGTCCTCCCCCCCCCAAGTGGGTTTCCTGTAATAAGGCAATGTCTGTCTTTAGTCTTTTCAGATGTCTCAATATCATTGCTCGTTTGTTAGGTGATCTCAGCCCTTTAACATTCCACGTAGTTATCTGTATCATGTTTACCTGTGTATTCTATTTTTACTACTCCCTCCCCTATGGGCCCCTGCATCAAGGAAGACGAAATGTTCGACACTAGAATCACAGTTGGTACCACAAAATCGACACTCCCTTTCCCCACCTTGCAAATATAACAAATACAACAAAAAGCATGTAACTGTAAAACATATTTTCCCTTCCGAGAAATCCACGGCGCTTCCCGCCACGTTGGTGAGCTCCCCTATTCCTAGCCAAAATATGTAGCTCCCTAATCACCCCCCAAAAAATATATGTTCTATCCCCGGACTAACTTGAATAAGCCTTTGAAAATTATGCAAAAATTAGCACAGTATGTCAAAACCTCAGCAAGATTCTCCAGTCCTACTTATCTCTGACTCCAGGTAGCCATCAGACCGCCCAGAACAGGCCCACTTCATTTGAATTTGGATGATGTTCCTGGACAAAGGAGAAAAAGAAAAAAAGACCAAGGGGAGAGAAGATGGAGAAAGAAAGAAGAAGAACAAAAAAAAAAAAAAAAAAGAGAGGGGGGGAAGAGGACCCAGACTTTGGGATGTTTTCCTCTCTTTTCTCCCTTCCCCCTCCTCCTCTCACCTCCCCAACCCTCTCTCCGTAATGCATCCTCCTCAACGCCTCTCCCTGTTTGGGAAGAGAAAAAAAAAAACAGGCAAAAAAAGGAAAAACAATGAGCGAGTTCCAGTTCAGGTATCATGGTTTCTCTCCAAGGGTTGATTCCTGTGTTCCAGGCGAGAATTATGCTGTCGACCTGGGCTTGGCCTCCTTTCCTCCCTGGTCTCGACTTGCTTTTGTCCCCCAAGACGTCCCACATCTCTTCCTGAGCTTGTGGGGGATCCTCTTCTATTATTCCCTTCTCCACTAGCTCCTTTTTCTTGCCTTTCTGACCTAGTCTTGTTGAGCTCTGCCATGAGAATGTTTTCTGCTTCTTTGTAGTCCTTGTAGTATACAAACGAGCCATTGGGGTTTCTAACTTTCAGTGTAGCAGGGTATAATAGCTGGCACTTTACTTTTTTGTTGTACAGAAATGAGCAAATTTTGGTAAATTCTTTTCTCCTTCTGGATACTTCCGCTGAATAATCCCCAAAAATTAGCAGTCTGTTGCCTTGATATTGTAGTGGACGCTTTCGTTCTCTAAAGGCCCTCAATATTTCTTCCTTATGCTTATAATCAAGGTACTTGACAATCACCTGCCTGGCTCTTATCGGGGTATTCTTGTTTGAGTTTTGGCCCTCTCCCTTATTCGCCTCCTGGTGTCTCAGTGGACCCACTCTGTGGGCTCTTTCAACTCTGAATTTCGCCTTTATGCCCAGGGGCTGCGGTAGCTCCAACTCGCATATATTATCCAACTGTCCAATCGACACAGACTCTGGCAACCCGACTATACGTAGGTTGTTTCGTCTCGATCTGTTTTCCAAATCGTCCGCTTTATCCTTCAAGTATTCATTAGATTTTGCTAGAGCTGCTATTTGTGCTTGCATAGCCAGTATTGTCTCCTCGGAGTCAGATATTCTCTGCTCTGATTCTGCCAGTCTAGAGGCATGGGCATTTATCTGTTTTTGCATATTAGCTAATGATGTTTGTATGGCTGCCTCAATAGCCACTTTAACCTCTTTTGACAAGTGTGATGTCACTTCTTCAGCCAGTTTTTTATAGTCCACATTAAGCTTTTGTGTGTACTTGTCTTGGCCTGCAGGTGGTGCTGTTTTCTTAGTTCTCTTTGTCTGGACTGGGCCACCACCTCCATCCCCCAATAGCTTGCAGGCTTGTGATGTTGGTGTAGTAGGCTGCTTTTTGTTTCCTTTGGAAGGGGTACTATGAATTCTTGCATTTGACTTCCTGTGAGTCTGAGTGGGATTAATCTCCCTGTGCTGTTTGTCAGTTTCATCCTCCAACACTGCTGTGTCTCTGAGCTGCCCTGCTTTGTCTGCATCTTCTCTCCCCTCTGCCTCCATAACCCCTTCATCCTCCCATTGCCATCCACTGTCATCAGTCCCCTGCATCCACCTCTCTCCTGCTGTGTCCTCCTGTGACTCCTCGCTCATATCTTCCTTATCTCCTGTCTCCTCGCTCATATCTCCCTTATCTCTCCCCTTCCAGCTCTGTGTTTGCTTTTCTGTGTCTCGCACCATGCGTTCAGGCTCCTCCCCCATCAGGCTCGGCGCCATTATCTTATCTTCTCCCCTGTCCATATCAAAGCTTCTCCAGGCTGCCTCACCGCTCCCAGCACTTCTCAGGAGGTACCGTTCCATAGCTGTCTGCTTTAGGTAACCTCCTGTGCTGCTCTCTGTTTGGTGGCTCGTCCGGGGGGGTCTGTTTTTAGTCGGTTTCTGTGAGGGGTGGCAGGAGCTTCTCCTCTAAGCTTCCACCTCAGCCAGGACAGGAACCGGAAGTCGTATTGTATTTTATTATTGTGATTTTTTTTTATGTTTGTTGTTAAACCTGTAAAAAAAACTAAAAAAAAAAACCAACAACTTCAGCCTCGAATAAGAAACTGGATGAATAAGAAACCAACTTCAGCATTGTGTCTGATGTCGAGCGATACCACTTAGAAAATAAGGGAAATGTCTGTTTTTAGCACATATATACCCCACCCCCCGCACTGACTGACAGCCGCTCAGCATTGGAACCTGCTGTCAGTCAGTGCTGAGAGTGCGGTATACTGCACAGTGACTAAAACCTCATCGGTGCCACCCCTATGACTGAAAGCTGGACGCCGTCTCAATATATATCTATGATCACAGTTACATATTTCATAGCTATTTAGTAACACTTCTTATTTTGTATATATGGCTGTTTTTTACCTGGTTGGGGCTAATAGAGATTTGGAATGACAGTGGTATTTTCCTATATGTCACACATTTGGGAGGGGCGGGGGGGGTCAGTTCAGTTTATTTTTATTTTCATCTTCCTTCCCTTGTAACTGGGGCTGATATAATGTCTCAGCGGTGACCATATCCTCTGTATATGGGGGAGGAGGCACCGTCAGCGCTTTCTACCCTGTTTCCTCGAAAATAAGACGTACCCTGAAAATAAGCCCTAGTAGGATTTTTGGGGGCTTTTTTTGAGTATACTTAAAATATAAGCCGTATTCCAAAAATACACCTTGGTTGTGGTTCCATAATGAATTGTCCAAACATCTAAAAAAGTTAAAGAATACAGCAGAAGTTTTATCAAAGAAAGCAGACCCCACCAAAAGAAAGCAAATATCCCCCCCAAAAAAATACTTGCACTCACCAGACCCCAAACAATTACAGTTGGCAACTACCGTTGGTGCATAGCCTGTCACACAGAGATCTGTGTCGCTGTCAGGTCCCTCACATTCCCGCTGCATTACACCGCAGAACTGTGTATACAGTGACCGAGAAGGCAGAGGCAGTAATAAACCGTCTGTGCCTTATCTAGAGATGGATGGATTTCCTCTCCGTTGATACATGATTGTGTGTAGCTGTGCTGCTCTTTTATTTTACCACCCACATTGCCGTATAAAGAATAGTTGGTTTTTGGGTTTTTTTTTTAAACGACTCATGGGTTTTAATTTTACCATAAAATTTACTGGAAATTAAGTAAAAATTCAAAGTGCTGTGAAATGGTGAAAAAAAGCAATTCCACCATTGTTTTTACTCCATTCCCGATGTGCTGGAAGTGAGCGGTCAGCGTGATTCTCCAGGTCAGTGTGATTACGGCAATATCAGACATTTCCTATTATCTCAGTGGTGACTAGAGATGAGCGGACCCGTGGACGTTCGGCTTCCCATGGTCCAGCTGAACATTTGTAAAGATCGGTTCTGGACTTGACCTGCACTTTATTTGAAGTCACTGATTGGCAGTTTAGGTCTCCGCCCACATGCAGCCATAAACAGATCACTAACAGGGGTCTTTTCAGTTTTATTTCTTGGTGCACAATACACCTGATCACATGAGAGTGGTTTCCATACGTGAAGCTCCCGAACCCAAACCTGAACTTTGCTATCTTGGAGAAGTCTGAGTTTGTACTGACCTCCAGGTTCACTCATCTCTAGTAGTAAATAAAAATCAGAGTTTTCTAAAAAAAAAAAAAAAAAATCGGTTTGTTGTGTCTCCATTTTCCGACATCGGAGTGACGACTTGTTTTTTGCTTGATGAGCCGACGTTTTCATTGATACCATTTTAGGTGCAACTTCATTTCATGTTGAAATTTTTTCTACTGCCCAAATGATGATGATAATAATAATAATTTTATTCATTTATATAGCGCTATTAAGCGCTTTACATACATTGGAAATAATATCGTCCCTTCATTATTATCTCGATTAATGTTACATATCGGCTCATCTCCTTCCCATTCAGGTCCTTATAATATCGGATCCTCTCAGTGGTCTTATTCTATAGAAGAGAATTCTCCTGATTGCCCCGTGAAGGATGGATATGGACAGGGACAAGATGGCGGAGAGGATATTACACCTCACCCTAGAGATCCTCTTCCGGCTTACTGGAGAGGTGAGAGATTCTGATGACGTCACATTACATCATTCTTATCTATGGGAATAACGGATGGACAGAACTGGAGAGGTGAGGACTCTGGAAATGTCTGTAGTGAGATTTATTACTGTGTCTCTCCATAACCAGGATTACACAGTAGTGAAGAAGACCTCTAGTGAGCGCTGTCAGGCCCCTGTGTCTGAGGGATGGGGAAGACCCCTGAGCCCAATCACGGGGCCTCCACCTCACCCACCGATACATGAGGACATCAATGACCAGAAGATCCTAGAACTCACCTACAAGATGATTGAGCTGCTGACTGGAGAGGTGACACTGCTGGGAATGCTGGGACATTATACAGTAACGCTATGAAGGGATCGGGGGTGACGGTATCATTATATGTGTCAGGTTCCTATAAGGTGTCAGGACGTCACCGTCTATTTCTCCATGGAGGAGTGGGAGTATTTAGAAGGACACAAAGATCTGTACAAGGACGTCATGATGGAGGTTCCCAAGCCCCTCACATCACCAGGTAATAGACAGGACTAAATACACACGGCATATAATTATCTGTATGTAAGGAATGAATTCAGTCCCTGTATGTGTCTCCTCCAGTTCTATCCAGTAAGAGGACAACACCAGAGAGATGTCCCCGTCCTCTTCTCCCACAGGACTATAAACAAGAAGATCCGGATGTTTCTCAGGATCATCAGGTAGATGGAGAGAAGGTGCCATGAAATCCCCCTATGATGTGTAGACGGCTGTGAAGGTCTTGTGCTGAGTCTTATTTTATCCTCCAGTATTATATGTGTTATGCTTGTGTAATGAGAGCGGTGGAGATTGCAGGATTAGGAGATATAGGAGCTTTGATTCCTTTTAGTTCTCGTTCAGTTTAAGGGGTACTTCTCACATAGCGAGATCGCTGCTGAGTCACGGTTTTTGTGACGCACCAGTGACCTCATTAGCGATATCGCTGTGTGTGACACTGAGCAGCGATCTGGCCCCTGCTGTGAGATCGCTGCTCCTTACACACAGTGCTGGTTCATTTTTTAGACGTTGCTCTCCCGCTGTGAAGCACACATCGCTGTGTGTGACAGCAAGAGAGCAACGATCTGAATGTGTAGGGAGCAGGGAGCCGGCGTCTGGCAGCCTGCGGTAAGCTGTAACCAAGGTAAATATCGGGTAACCAAGGGAAGCCCTTTCTTGGTTACCTGATATTTACCTTCGTTACTAGCGTCCGCCGCTCTCAGGCTGCCAGTGCCGGCTCCCTGCTCTCTGCACACGTAGCTGGAGTACAGATCGGGTAAATAAGCACAGCGGTTTGCTTATTAACCCGATGTGTACTCTGGCTAGGAGTGCAGGGAGCCAGCGCTAAGCAGTGTGCGCTGGTAACAGAGGTAAATATCGGGTAACCAAGCGCTTGGTTACCCGATATTTACCTTAGTTACCAAGCGCATCATCGCTTCCACGCGTCGCTGCTGGCTGGGGGCTGGTCACTGGTCGCTGGTGAGATCTGCCTGATTGACAGCTCACCAGCGACCATGTAGCGACGCACCAGCGATCCTGACCAGGTCATATCGCTGGTTGGATCGCTGGAGCGTCACTAAAGTGTGACAGTACCCTAAAACAAAACACTAGTGCTCACGGAAAAAGATGAAAGGGGGCTGTATCAACTCTATCAACTCTGAAATAAATGAGGTTTATTGAGAAGATAGCTAGTCTCACAATTTTGAAAGCTGCAAGCAGTGGATAGGGTCCGTGTGAACCTGTCAGGGTAAAAATACAAAACGGGATTATGTATATGACTGCTGCGCTAATAAAGAAAACACAGTGAGAAGGGAATTGGATAAAATATGTATAAATATATAAATACTAAAAATATTTTGGATACCTGCAGTTTTGGAGGTTAATTGAGTGATCTTTAAGGAGGTAATGTAGAGCCAAAGTAGTAGGCAGAGTTTCACTAGTATGGCAAAAACAAAAAGATTTAAAATGAGTATTGTTAGGTTGACCTAACGGTCACAGCTGTTGCCAGCGATGTCCGAATGCAGAGAGGGTACCGGTGACCCCCCCCTGCCCTCCCTTTAGCCTTCAATGAAAACAGGCAGACACCGTTATACACCTAAAGGCTAGGAGACGTGCGGCTCCCAAAAAGAAACTGTATTATTTTGTTTACATTACAAGGTTATACAGATTTGATTAGGGCGTAACTATGCAGCATACATATTCATTAAAGGCGTGAATTACATATTCCCAGCAAAAGAAATTAACATAATGACTTATGCTCCCATAATAAACTGTTGCGTTCTTATTCCCATAACAAGATGTTTGTCAGTCATTTCTAAGTCAAAACATTCTATGTCCTTGAAGTTGGTCTCACAGTTTATTACGCAAATAAGTCTGGTTTGGTCTTGCCAGGGAGAATGAATTTCTATTATTTTTCTAAGTCAGTGAAAAAGGTTAACTCTTTCCTCACAGTATGAAACAAAAAAGTGGGGGGGGAGAGGGGGAGGGGGTAATGGATTACAGTGGGGTCATAGATATAAACTTGGCTTTTTGGGTTCCCAGATGGAGATAGGGTTTGTAGTTCCCTAGATAGTGGACTCTGAAAGGGCAACAAGGGTGTATGGCTGAATCTTGCCTAAAGGTACCATCACACATAACGAGATCGCTAGCGAGATCGCAGCTGAGTCACGGTTTCTGTGACGCATCCCGTTAGCGATCTCGTTATGTGTGACATCTACCAGCGATCAGGCCCCTGCTGTGAGATCTCTAGTCGTTGCAGAATGGTCCAGGCCATTTTCTTCAAAGGCGATGTCCTGCTGGGCAGCACACATCGCTGTGTTTGACACTGTGTGACAGGGTCACAGTGACTGCTGAGATCGTTATACAGGTCGCTACTGCAACCTGTATTGTTCCAGCATTGCTGGTAAGGTCTGACTGTGTGACATCTCACCAGCAACCTCCCAGCGACTTACCAGCGATCCCTATCAGGTCGCATCGTTTTCGGGATCGCTGGTAAGTCGTTGTGTGTGACTGGGCCTTAAGGGAATAAAATCAGTGAATGGGGGAGGTTAAGATTAGGTAATACTGTTACAAGATAGGATAGTACAGTGATCCTAATGCCTGGCATATAGGGGCTGTCTGATTGGGGTGTCCAAATATGTAATGCCCAGATTGGATTAGATGTGGTGTCCAAAGGAGGATTAACAGGCTGTAAATATACAAATATACAAAGGTAGTCTGGCTAGTTCCAGATTTAACAAAATGACTAAAGATCTGCCTGGTGCAGGAGAAGCCGGTATAGTCACTTGCCTTGCAGTGGTGGTCAGCGGTGTAAGCGCTGGATACACAGGAACAGATTTTCCTTAGAAGTGTGCTTAGAGACACCGTGGATCTGATGGGAGCAGTGGGCGCTCTAATATGGGTGGTGAAACACGGTACACGCGGAGGAGAGTTCCGGACGGAAAACTACTTCCAGTGACCGCGTACAAGGGAGAGCTGGGTGACGTCACTCGCTGAGGGCTACAGAAGCCAGTAAGGGGCAAAACAGGAGCACTTTTTTGTTTCTTACTCATTTTAAATCTTTTTGTTTTTGCCATACTAGTGAAACTCTGCATACTACTTTGGATCTACATTACCTCCTTAAAGTTCTCGTTCACACTAATGTACTTTCAGTGGATGTGGCGGTGCAGATGGGGATTTTTCTTTCTCAATGACTGAATCTGCGTGTGAGAATAATCCCAGCATCCTCTAGTGCCTTCTGTAAATCGGAGGAGACTCGTCCATTTAGGTCTGTGTCTGCACAAACCATCAGATTCCCACCAGCTCCACCATACAGCAGACATTGTGTTACGGATACATTGCAGTTCTGTAATGTAGGAAGCTGTAAATGGTCTTGTAAATTGTTTTTTTTAAATTAAATGGTTTTATTAAAGTTTTACAAGTTACAACCAAATAAACATTGGAGGCTACCCAGCCGCTACCCCCCTCCCAACCCTCCCCTCCCCAACAAACATTAAACAGTCTTGTAGAAAGGAGAGATAATGTTAAATCTGCAGCTCCACACATTCCTAGACAAAAGTTCTTAAGTACCATTATTACATTTATCAATTAATCCAATTAGACTTTTGTTTTTCTTTGAGTTTTTGCTTTGTTTGGCATTGTACACATTTGAATGTCATTTTTGATGAAGAATCTAACCTGTTCCCATGCTCTCTCTTCTCCCCAAACCTCCGTCATCATTATAGATAAGTTCTGCAGAAATTTCTCACCCTTTGCCCCTTGTTATCAATTTAGAGTAAGCCCAATCTAAACCTAATCAGTTCCCTCGAAGCCAACCCTGACCCGTCTATCCATCGTGCCCATATTTTTTCAAATTTGATGACGCCATTTCTTTTCCGGTATATACTTTTCTCCACATTTATCACCCAATTAACTTTTTTGACATATTCAGATATTGTAGGACTGTGGTCCGAGATCCAGTGTTGAGCGATTAGTTTCCTGGTAATATATAATAGTCTAGATACGGCCACTTTGCCCTCCTCCTTCAAAGGTAAATCCTCCATGTATCCCAGAATACATACAAAGGGAGTTGAGCTCGTCTCTATCGTATATACTCTATCGATTATCTCTGTCACCTCCCTCCAGTAATGTTCAATATCAGGACACGACCACATCATATGTAATAGATCTCCGGAACATATTTTGCATCGCGGGCAGAAGGGGTCAGTTCTGACTCCGATATCAAACAGGAATCTAGGAGTGCGATATACTTGGTGAATAACGTACAGGTGTGACAGTCTGTATGCCTCCCCCAATGATAGACTAGGAATTCTTTCTAAAATTTCTACCCATTGGTTGTCCTGAATAGGTCCTATAGCTCGTTCCCATTTTTCTTTTGCGTTTACTGGAAAGTTCCGGTGGACCAAATATAACAGCTCCCAATATAAACGAGAGATCACTGCCGCTGAGCCTCTAGAGGTTGCTATGCGTTGCATGACTTTGTTCTGCTCCAATGCTCTGTCCGTAATAGAGATTTCTGCCTGATAGGCATGTCTCAGTTGCAAGTACTTATAAAACTCCAAATTCTGGATCCCAAACTCCGCTTGCAACTGAGGGAAGCCTCTGAGTTTCCCCCCCCTCCACAATATGGGTGAATCTATTTATCCCTCTCAAAGCCCAGCTCCCAAACCCCTCTAAATGATGCAAGTTAGGTAACCATGGAGTTTTCCATATAGAGGTGTATTGTGAAATTCCCTGAATGTCTTGTAGTTTTTTAGTTTTATCCCAAAGTTTTTGGATTAGTAGTAGGGTTGGGCAACTATTAGCAGCAGCTCCGAAGCCTCCTGCCTCAAGAACCTCGTATAGACTAGTGGAGTGAAAATATTTTTGTAGAATCATATACTGTGATCCCCCCCCCCCACCTCCAGGGTCCTCCCATCCCCTAATGTGCTGAAGCTGAGCCGCCAAATAGTAAACCCATGGATTGGGTACCGCCAGACCTCCACTACTTTTATCCCTCTGCAGGGTCTCGAGCCTAATGCGCGGCATCTTTCCGCTCCAGATCAATTCCCGGAATAATGCATTTACCTTATGGAAAAATCTTTGTGGGATCCATTGTGGAGAGTTGTGTAGCTTGTATAATAGTTGGGGCATCCAGATCATTTTGATCAAGTTAGTGCGGCCAACTGCTGAGAAGGGCAGGCGAGACCAGACTTCCTTCTCATCCTTAAATTTCGACAGAATAGGGGTTAGGTTGAGATTCTCATAATCCTCAACACGAGTGGTGACTATTATCCCCAAATATTTAAACTGGGCAACAACCTGGAGGCCCAAGTGTACGTAGTTAAGTGAGTTTGTGATTCCATCCACCGGAAGTAATACAGACTTTTCCCAGTTCATTGATAGACCTGAGTACTTCCCAAATTCTTGTATAACCCCCATTGCTCTTGGCAGTGATGATGTTGCATTGGCCAGAAAAAGGAGTGTATCATCTGCGTACAACGCTATTTTTTCCTCCTGACCACCCCTCCTGAACCCTGTTATTTCTGGATTGGATCTAACCATTGCCGCCATAGGCTCAACGGCCAGAGCAAATAGTAAGGGCGATAGCGGGCATCCCTGGCGGGTGCCGCTACCTAGGTGGAAAGGAGAAGTAAGGCATCCATTAACTTTGATCCTAGCAGTAGGGTTATTATATAGAAGTCTTACCCAGAAAATAAAGTCCCTCCCCAGTCCAAATCTGTCAAGTACTGCCCAGAGAAGCTCCCACTCAATAGAGTCAAAAGCCTTAGTGGCGTCTAGGGAGCAAATTACTCTATCCCCTGAGTTATCAACTGGCAATTGTAAGTTGAGGTGTAACCGTCGTATATTCACTGCCATTGATCTGGAAAGCATGAAACCCGACTGGTCCGAATGGATTAGTGAAAGTATAACCTTATTAAGTCTGGAAGCTAGTACTTTAGCTATTATTTTGATATCTGTAGGTAACCGAGAGATACCGTGTTTCCCCGAAAGTAAGACAGTGTCTTACATTCTTTTTACCCCCAAAAGTCCCACTATGTCTTACTTTCGGGGTATGTCTTATATTGGAAAAAAAATCCCACAGCAATCGCAGCAAGTCTCCATGCAATGTACCGTATGGGGACTTGCTGCGCTTGCTGCACATGAGGGCACTGAGGCTGCGTGTTTTTGTATGTTGTCCGTGGTCCTGATGGACCACGGACAACATTACTGCAACATTTCTCGGTGGCCGAGCGTTCGGCTGAGCGCCCGACCGCCGGCATGTGACAGCTCTCAGCTGAGCGCTCGGCCGCCGGCATGTCAGGGCGCTCAGCTGGGCGCTCAGCCGCCGGCATGTCAGGGCACTCGGCTGAGCGCTCGGCCGCTGGCATGTCAGGGCGCTCGGCTGGGTGCCCGACCGCCGGCATGTGACGGCTCTCAGCTGGGCGCTCGGCCGCCGGCATGTCAGGGCGCTCAGCTGAGCGCTCGGCCGCTGGCATGTCAGGGCGCTCAGCTGAGCGCTCGGCCGCCGACATGTCAGGGCGCTCGGCTGGGTGCCCGACCACCGGCATGTGACGGCTCTCAGCTGGGCGCTTGGCCGCCAGCATGTCAGGGCGCTCGGCTGAGCGCTCGGCCGCCGGCAGGTCAGGGCGCTCGGCTGAGCACTCGGCCGCCGGCATGTCAAGGCGCTCGGCTGAGCGCTCGGCCGCCGGCATGTCAGGGCGCTCGGCTGAGCACTCGGCCGCCGGCATGTCAGGGCGCTCGGCTGAGCGCTCGGCCGCCGGCATGTCAGGGCGCTCGGCTGAGCGCTCGGCCGCCGGCATGTCAGGGCGCTCGGCTGAGCGCTCGGCCGCCGGCATGTCAGGGCGCTCGGCTGAGCGCTCGGCCGCCGGCATGTCAGGGCGCTCGGCTGAGCGCTCGGCCGCCGGCATGTCAGGGCGCTCAGCTGGGCGCCCGACCGCCGGCATGTGACAGCTCTCAGCTGAGCGCTCGGCCGCCGGCATGTCAGGGCGCTCGGCTGAGCGTTCGGCCGCCGGCATGTCAGGGCGCTCGGCTGGGTGCCCGACCGCCGGCATGTGACGGCTCTCAGCTGGGCGCTCGGCCGCCGGCATGTCAGGGCGCTCAGCTGAGCGCTTGGCCGCTGGCATGTCAGGGCGCTCGGCTGAGCGCTCGGCCGCCGGCATGTCAGGGCGCTCGGCTGGGAGCCCGACCACCGGCATGTGACGGCTCTCAGCTGGGCGCTCGGCCGCCGGCATGTCAGGGCGCTCAGCTGAGCGCTCGGCCGCCGGCATGTCAGGGCGCTCGGCTGGGTGCCCGACCGCCGGCATGTGACGGCTCTCAGCTGGGCGCTCGGCCGCCGGCATGTCAGGGCGCTCAGCTGAGCGCTTGGCCGCTGGCATGTCAGGGCGCTCGGCTGAGCGCTCGGCCGCCGGCATGTCAGGGCGCTCGGCTGGGAGCCCGACCACCGGCATGTGACGGCTCTCAGCTGGGCGCTCGGCCGCCGGCATGTCAGGGCGCTCAGCTGAGCGCTCGGCCGCCGGCATGTCAGGGCGCTCGGCTGAGCACTCGGCCGCCGGCATGTCAGGGCGCTCGGCTGAGCGCTCGGCCACCGGCATGTCAGGGCGCTCGGCTGAGCGCTCGGCCGCCGGCATGTCAGGGCGCTCGGCTGGGCGCCCGACCGCCGGCATGTCAGGGCGCTCGGCTGGGCGCCCGACCGCCGGCATGTCAGGGCGCTCGGCTGAGCGCTCGGCCGCCGGCATGTCAGGGCGCTCGGCTGAGCGCTCGGCCGCCGGCATGTCAGGGCGCTCAGCTGAGCACTCGGCCGCCGGCATGTCAGGGCGCTCAGCTGAGCACTCGGCCGCCGGCATGTCAGGGCGCTCGGCTGAGCGCTCGGCCGCCGGCATATCAGGGCGCTCGGCTGAGCGCTCGGCCGCCGGCATGTCAGGGCGCTCAGCTGGGCGCTCGGCCGCCGGCATGTCAGGGCGCTCGGCTGGGAGCCCGACCGCCGGCATGTGACGGCTCTCAGCTGGGCGCTCGGCCGCCGGCATGTCAGGGCGCTCGGCTGAGCGCTCGGCCGCCGTGCATGTCAGGGCGCTCAGCTGGGCGCTCGGCCGCCGGCATGTCAGGGCGCTCGGCTGAGCGCTCGGCCGCCGTGCATGTCAGGGCGCTCAGCTGAGCGCTCGGCCGCCGGCATGTGAGAGCGCTCGGCCGCCGGCTATTGGGAGCGATCAGCTGATCGTTGACAATAGTCGGCTGCCGGTACTGTAAAGGAGAAAAAAAAAAAATAAATATCGCTTTTCGTTTACTATGTCTTACTTTCGGGGGAACGTCTTACATTAGCCGACCCCCCCCCAAAACCCCCACGACGTCTTACTATCGGGGGTGTCTTACTATCGGGGAAACACGGTAGGTCTATAAGAGTCAGGGATGAGGGGATCCTTGCCAGGTTTAGGTATGACAACTATCACTGCTTCTCGCATTGACTGGGGCAAGGAGCCATTTTTGGCTGCTTGCTGGAAGGTCGACAGCAGCTGGGGGAGCAGGATGTCTCCAAACTTTTTGTATATCTCTGTGGGGATCCCATCTGAACCCGGTGACTTATTATTGGGCATGGAGGATACCGCTAAATGCAACTCTTCCAGTGTGAGTGGACTGTTTAGGTATACCCTGTCCTCATCTGAAATTGAGGGCAAGGGGACGTCTTTCAGGTAAGAAGCTATCTGTTCCCTATTTTGAGCTATAGCTGCAAGCACGTCTTTCAGAGTGGGCTCAGCACCCTGCAAAGTTGTGGCAGGCTCATGTGGACATTTATTATGCATGGATGCAGGGAGCTCCAGCTTGTCCTGCAAGCCTTGCTGTAATAATGAGTCTGCACTATTTCCTCCTTCCTCCTCCACTGCATTGTGAGGGCTGTGCTGCCTGGAGCTCCCCAGTTTAACTCTTTCATCCCTGTGCACCGTGGGAGCCCTGCATTCTGTGCCCCTGGCATACTCAGATAGTTTTTCAGCTGCATGAGTTGCTGCAGCTCTAGCTGCTTTGGAGGCTGGTGTCTGTGTCCCACTACCATTTTGTGCAGTACCTTCCATTCCTGTTGCCGCCTCCTTCTGCCTCCTGCTCGTCCCCCCAGCCATGTAACCTCCGTCCAAGCTGTGCAGTAAGTTCAGGGTGGTCTCTGGTTGCTGCACGGATGATTTTTGTCCTCGCCACGGCCCAAGGGAGGTCAGGATAATCGGCAGTTCCAGGAGCTCTCTTCTTAGCTGCTTCTCACATCTCTGGCCAGGATTCACCCCCTTGCATCCCCCCCTTTTACCACTTGTTATTTGGGAATGCAGTTTCTTTTTCCTTTGTCTGTTGTTTTCCTTTTGTGTCATTATCATAAAGGAGGACTAGTGTTCCTCCTGCCCTGCTCACTAGACACGGTTGTTGGTTAGGTAAGACACGTGATTGTTGCACGACGTGAAAGAACCTGTCTTGGGACATCGGGGAGCTCAGGGTTGCTCAGAGTAAGTGACAAGGTTTATCCTTCCTGTTCTTCTCTAGAGGCAGTGGTTCCCACCCCATCTTTCTCATGATACACAGCCTGTTGGTGGAACACATTGATAAAGCCAGGGAAGGAGTCTTGCGAGGATAATTTGCATATTCCCAGTGCCTTCTGGGATAAGTGAAGAGTCACCGCGAGCTCAAGGAGAACCGGGTTTTGGCCGTTACAGCCGGAAGGAAGACTTCTGAAAACTGCGCGCCTAGCGGCGCGCGAATTTTAGCCTGTCTTCTTCATTGTGAGCGTGAGTGAGCAAAGTGTGAGCAAAAGTAAGTGTGAGTAGAATTGTTTGTATTTAGTTGTTTAATTACTTAACATTTGTTTAGTGCTATCCCCATTAGAAAATGTGCTCCACTATTGCTAATGCGATCCAGTGTACATCTTGTCTCATGTATGCAGTCCTTGAAAAGCCGTTCGAGGGTGCATACTGTTGTTCGAGATGTGAGCAAGTTGCACATTTGGAAGCCCAGATACTGGATCTAAATGAGCAGCTGGCAACTCTGAGATGCATTAGCAATGAGGAAAGGAGTTTGCTGCTCACTGAGCAGCAGCTTGCTGGGTCAGATGTGGGGGAGGATCGTAGTAGGGAGCGGCAGGACGGTGAGGTAGGTAGCTGGGTGACAGTTAGAAAGGGGGGTAAAGGGAAAAGTGCTAGGAAGGCTAGTCCTGAACTGACACACCCCAATAGGTTTGCAAACTTGGCAGATGAGGGGGATGTCATTACAGGGGTAGCATTGCTGCAGCAAGGCATGACCTCTGAACGCCAGAGGAGTGTCTGCTCCAGTAAGGGGGGGAATAGGAGTGCAGGGCAGGCAAGACAGGTACTGGTAGTGGGGGACTCAATTATTAGGGGGACAGATAGGGCAATCTGTCACAAAGACAGGGATCGCCGAACAGTGTGTTGTCTTCCTGGCGCTCGAGTTCGGCACATCACTCATCGGGTTGACAGATTACTGGGAGGGGCTGGGGAGGACCCAGCGGTCATTGTACACATTGGCACAAATGACAAAGTTAGAGGTAGGTGGAAGGTCCTTAAAGATGATTTCAGGGAATTAGGTTGTAAGCTTAAAGCATGGACCTCAAAGGTGGTATTTTCGGAAATACTACCTGTGCCACGAGCCACACCAGAGAGGCAAAGAGAGATCAGGGAGGTTAACAGGTGGCTCAGGAATTGGTGTAGGAAAGAGGGTTTTGGGTTCCTGGAGAATTGGGCCGACTTTTCAGTTGGCTACAGATTCTATGCTAGGGATGGGCTGCATCTTAATGGGGAAGGTGCAGCTCTGCTGGGGCAGAAAATGGCTAGAAGGTTGGAGGAGTGTTTAAACTAGGAATGGGGGGCGAGGGTATTCACTTTATAGAAGGAGAATGTAGTGCAGATAGTGACCAGGGCACAAGTAATGAAATTGGGGGTGGTACGGGGGGAAGGGTTAGGACAGTTAATACAGTAAGCAGGAATACAGGTACAGAGTCATACGTAACGTGCATGTACACTAATGCCCGAAGCCTCACAAATAAGGTGGAGGAATTAGAATTAATATTGTTGGAAGAAAATTATGATATAGTGGGGATATCAGAGACATGGCTGGATGAGAGCTATGACTGGGCTGTTAATTTACAGGGTTATAGCCTATTCAGGAATGACCGTACAAATAAGCGAGGGGGAGGTGTGTGTCTATATGTAAAATCATCCTTAAAACCCATCCTGCGTGACAACATATGTGAGGGTACTGAGAATGTAGAGTCCCTATGGGTGGAAATAAGGGGGGGGGAGAATGAATAATAAAATACTGATAGGGGTGTGTTATAAGACACCAAATATTATGGAAGAGGTAGAGAATCTCCTCATAAAGCAAATTGATAAAGCAGCGAGTCTCGGAGAGGTAATTATTATGGGGGACTTTAACTATCCTGATATAAATTGGGGAACAGAAACTTGCAGTTCCAGCAAAGGAAATAGATTTTTGATAACAATGAAAGATAATTACCTTTCACAAATGGTACAGGACCCCACAAGAGGGGGAGCACTACTTGACCTTGTACTAACCAATAGGCCAGACCGCATATCAAATATACAAGTTGGGGGTTACTTGGGGAATAGTGATCACAAAATAATAAGTTTTCATGTATTCTTTAGTAAGATGTCTAGTAGAGGGGCTACAAGGACACTAAACTTCAGGAAAGCAAATTTTAAACGGTTGAGAGATGATCTTAGTGCAATAAACTGGGATGATGTACTAAGTAATAAAAGTACACAAAGCAAATGGGAGACTTTTATGAGCATCCTGAATAGGGCTTGTGCAGAAAATATACCCTATGGGAACAAACATGCTAGAAATAGAAGGAAACCCCTATGGCTAAATAGAGCTGTAAGGGAAGCAATAAAAGAAAAACAGAAAGCCTTAAAAGAATTAAAGAGGGTAGGTAGTGATGAGGCATTATATAATTATAGAAAATTAAATAAAATATGTAAAAAGCAAATTAAGTTAGCTAAGTTTGAGACAGAGAGACTCATTGCGAGAGAAAGTAAAAATAATCCTAAAATATTCTTTAACTACATAAACAGTAAAAAACTGAAAAGCGATAGTGTTGGCCCCCTTAAAAATAGTCTTGGTGAAATGGTGGAAGGGGATGAGGGTAAAGCCAACCTGCTGAATGACTTTTTTTCTACGGTTTTTATACAAGAAAATGCCATGGCAGATGACATGACCAGTGGTACCATAAATTCACCCTTGAATATTACCTGCTTAACCCAGCAGGAAGTACGCCGCCGCCTCGAAATCACTAAGGTTGACAAATCTCCGGGCCCGGATGGCATACACCCCAGAGTACTACAGGAATTGAGTTCTGTGATAGATAGACCATTATTTTTAATCTTCTCAGATTCCTTAATAACAGGGTCGGTACCGCAAGACTGGCGCATAGCAAATGTGGTGCCAATATTCAAAAAGGGGACAAAAACTGAGCCGGGAAATTATAGGCCGGTAAGTTTAACCTCTACGGTTGGTAAAATCCTTGAGGGTTTCTTGAGAGATGCTATACTGGAGTATCTCAAGAAAAATAACCTTATGACAGAGTATCAACATGGGTTTATGAGGGATCGATCCTGTCAAACTAATTTGATCGGCTTCTATGAAGAGGTAAGTTCAAGTCTGGACCAGGGAAATGCAGTGGATGTTGTGTATATGGACTTTTCAAAAGCTTTTGATACGGTGCCACACAAAAGGTTGGTACATAAAATGAGAATAATGGGGATAGGGGAAAATATGTGTAACTGGGTTAAAAACTGGCTCAGTGATAGGAAACAAAGGGTGGTTATTAATGGTACGTACTCGGACTGGGTCTCAGTTCATAGTGGGGTACCACAGGGGTCAGTATTGGGCCCGCTTCTTTTCAACATATTTATAAATGACCTTGTTGGGGGCTTGCGGAGTAGAATTTCAATATTTGCAGATGATACTAAACTCTGCAGGGTAATCAATACAGAGGAGGATAATTTTATATTACAGGGAGATTTATGTAAATTGGAGGATTGGGCTGAGAAGTGGCAATTGAAGTTTAATGTAGATAAATGTAAGGTCATGCACTTGGGTAGAGGAAATAACATTTATGACTATGTACTTAATTGTAGAACACTGGGTAAAACAGACACAGAAAAAGACTTGGGTGTATGGGTGGATGGTAAACTTCACTTTAGTGGACAGTGTCAGGCAGCTGCTGCCAGGGCTAATAAAATAATGGGATGTATTAAAAGAGGTAGAAGTGTTCATGAAAAAAATATAGTTCTACCTCTGTACAAGTCACTAGTGCGACCGCACTTAGAATACTGTGTACAATTCTGGTCACCGATATATAAGAAGGACATAGCTGAACTGGAGAGGGTGCAGAGAAGAGCGACCAAGATTATTAGAGGAATGGGTGGGCTGCAATACCAAGACAGGTTATTAAACTTGGGGTTATTTAGTTTGGAAAAACGAAGGCTTAGGGGGGATCTAATCACAATGTATAAATATATGAGGGGACAGTACAGAGACCTTTCCAAAGATCTTTTTACACCTAGGCCTGCGACTGGAACATGGGGGCATCCGCTACGTCTTGAAGAAAGAAGGTTTAATCATAATCACAGACGAGGATTCTTTACTGTACGAGCAGTGAGACTATGGAACTCTCTGCCGCATGATGTTGTAATGAGTGATTCACTACTAACATTTAAGCAGAGCCTGGACGCCTTTCTTGAAAAATTTAATATTACCAGTTATGTATATTAGATTTTATGACAGGGTATTGATCCAGGGAACTAGTCTGATTGCCGGATGTGGAGTCAGGAAGGAATTTTTTTCCCCATTGGAACTTGTTTGCCACATTGGGGTTTTTTTTGCCTTCCTCTGGATCAACATGTTAGGCTACGGGTTGAACTAGATGGACTTAGAGTCTCCCTTCAACCTTAAAAACTATGATACTATGATACTATGATAACTGGTGCCTACTGTCAGCAAAGTCCAATTACAGAGGCTCTGGTGATGACTGAGTAGGCACTTAATCATGCCCCTCCGGGTAAGCCTGGTTCAGGGCGCAGTGAGGCTACGTCCCTTCTCCTCAACCTATTAGCATGACAGGTCTACATGTAATTCTTCAAATGACATGATTCAGAAGAAACCCTCAAAGGCTCCATTCACTGTAATGAGTCAGCAGAGTTAGTCTAGACTCCTCATGGCAGTGCGTCAATCATCCCTATCTAGTGAACGGTTATCTCCAGTAATTGTATTATTACAGCGGATTTTTTATGATGTTACATTGTCATCTTCTCCCCATTCAGGTCCCTACAATATTGGATCCTCTCAGTGGAGATCTTCTATATAAGAGAATTCTCCTGATTGACCCATCAAGGATGGATATGGACAGGGACAAGATGGCGGAGAGGATATTACACCTCACCCTAGAGATCCTCTTCCGGCTTACTGGAGAGGTGAGAGATTCTGATGACGTCACATTACATCATTCTTATCTATGGGAATAACAGATGGACAGAACTGGAGAGGTGAGGACTCTGGAAATGTCTGTAGTGAGATTTATTACTGTGTCTCTCCATAACCAGGATTACACAGTAGTGAAGAAGACCTCTAGTGAGCGCTGTCAGGCCCCTGTGTCTGAGGGATGGGGAAGACCCCTGAGCCCAATCACGGGGCATCCACCTCACCCCCCGATACATGAGGACATCAATGACCAGAAGATCCTAGAACTCACCTACAAGATGATTGAGCTGCTGACTGGAGAGGTGACACTGCTGGGAATGCTGGGACATTATACAGTAACGCTATGAAGGGATCGGGGGTGACGCTATCATTGTATGTGTCAGGTTCCTATAAGGTGTCAGGACGTCACCGTCTATTTCTCCATGGAGGAGTGGGAGTATTTAGAAGGACACAAAGAGCTGTACAAGGACGTCATGATGGCGGTTCCCCAGCCCCTCACATCACCAGGTAATAGACAGGACTAAATACACATGGCCTATAATTATCTGTATGTAAGGAATGAATTCAGTCCCTGTATGTGTCTCCTCCAGTTCTATCCAGTAAGAGGACAACACCAGAGAGATGTCCCCGTCCTCTTCTCCCACAGGACTGTAAACAAGAAGACCCCGATGTTCCTCAGGATGTGTTTCCTCCAGCTCTATCCAGTAAGAGATATCTACTCATGCACTTTCTGCACTAATTTTGTGTTTACATTTTTAGACTTTCTGCTTTGTTTTTTCAGCTGTATTTTCTTTGCTTCTGCTTCTTCTGCTGTTTGTTTCTAGTCCCTTCTCTATGTTGTTATGAGGGCAACTCAAAGACCTGCAGAGGGTTCATGAATACCCGGTTTCCCCGAAAATACGACCTGCACCGAAAATAAGACCTAGCATGATTTTATGGGATTTTAAGAGAATACTTGAAATATAAGCCCTACTCCAAAAAATAAGACCTAGTTACAGTCAGGGCCAGCGTTGGGAGAGTCAAGCTGTGCAATTTCTTAGGAAATCCACTCTCTTAGGCTATGTGCGCACGTTGCGTACAGTCACTGCAGAAATTTCTGCAGCGATCTGAAGAGCACATGTGCGCTTTAAATCGCTGCAGAAATGTCCGTAGTGAAAAAAAAAAAAGCCGATTCCATGCGCTCTGCCTGCAGCTCCTGCCATAGACAGAGCAGAAGCTGCCGGCAAAGCGCACGGAAGAAGTGACATGTCACTTCTTAGAACGCAGCGCTTCGGCAGCAGCCGAAGCGCTGCGCTCTAAAACGCCACGTGCGCACGACCCCTGCACAATCTCCATGGACTGTGCAGGGGACGCTGGACGCATGCAGTTACAGCGTAACTGCATGTATTTACGCAACGTGCGCACATAGCCTTAGGGTCCCCATCAGTTGTATTCTGAGGTTTATTGTTTAAGGACCTTTGTTGGCTTCAAAGTCATGTGACATGATGTAACCAAAGGTATCTTAATTGCAGGAGTCTAAATGAACTGACCAGAAGACAGGCTGGCATGCAGGACTGGCATTAGGGGAAAGGGAGAGCAAACTGGACAAGAACCCCCATTCTCCTAGCGGCCCCAGTGTTTATATGCCAATTATAGGACTGCTTAAGGACCTTTTTGACATAACGTCATGTGACCAAAGGCTGGTGGGTGGGTAGGTGGGTCGGTGTGTGTGTGTGTGCGTGTGTGTGTGTGTGTGTGTGCGTGTGTGTGTGTGTGCGCGTCCGCGTGTTCATGCCAATTTTAACCAGCTTTGCCAAAATGGGCAGAGCTTGGCCAGAAGAAGGGTGTGATGCCACCGCTTCTCTAATTCATAACAAACTGCAGCGTTCCCTATGCCAGAAATCTCACTCCAGTCCCTGGTGTCATTTGTCAGTGTCCATTGCCGGTATTGATGAATTGGAGTACTAATGTTTATCTGCAAGACCCTGCTACTTGCTTTGGTTACAAAGCTTAAGGTTAGGCCATCAACGTTATAGTCTCGGACAATCCCGTTAAATATCCGGTATCTGTCTCTAACTATTTTATGTTAGTCTTTGAAAAAGAATTTCTTTGAAATTGTCTATGTTGTGGATCAATGTTACAAGGAGATTTTTGCAGGTTTTGCCAACTGTCATGGCGGCGTCAGGATCTGTGGAAATGATAGATTTCTGCATGTTAACTGCTGTGATGTCTGTGAGCAGTGCAGGGAGACACAGGCTTTAAACTACAGGCTTGGGCAGGCTAGCAAGAGTTATTCTCTGCTGGGCTGCTTGTTAATGTCTTTGATCACATGCTGTAGAGGAGAAAGTATCTATCACTCCCTTTCTGTATATGCTGGCTGGACTATTTCATTAATGCCAGGTATTGGTTACCTATACTGGTCTGGTGAGGTGTTGAGATCCAGACTTATGGGTGGTTGTTTTGTATTATTGCTGTGAGCTGTTGTGGTTTTAACCCTTGTTGTGTTTTTGTTGCTGCCTTTCTGCTCTTGCTTTTCTCCTTACTCTCTCACTGTTTATTTCTGTGAGTTTGCAATGTGTCCTGTCTGTCTGTGTTAATATTTGTTTTCATTCTATTCCTGCCCCTTCCTTCCCTGGGGGATAACAGATTAGATCTAGTCAGAAGAATAGTAAGGCATGGGACTCAGGCATCTCCATATTCAGGGGTAATCAAGAGGTTAGAAACAGTTTAGGGTCCCCTAGCGTGAGGGACAGTATAGTAGCCCCCTGTCCCTCATTATCCTGCAGCCACATTGTGACAATCAATCAGATTATTTATTGTAGCACATTCCAGAGAACTGGTGCTAGTAATGGGAGATTCAAATTAACGAAGATGTAACTCTTAGATAGGGATGGGAGATCCCGATTTGTAAAGATCGGAGATCGTACCGATCACATAGTGATCGTGTGCACGATCCCAATCACGAACTTTCCTGGAAAGCTTGTGTTACAGATCGGTCCAGATCGGGACCAGGGGCTGTAAAAAGAAAGCACATTATTAAAATAAAAAACTTTATGATCATACTTACTGGTCACATGACTATGACGTTTTCAAAGGTCCTCTTAACTTCCGAGGGTATTCACTGCACTGCTCGTCACTTGGCTGTTTTCGGCCGTGTTCGCGGTGATGTCAGGGTTCACCCGAGTCCATGGCTCATAGACTCGATTGAACTTTGACTGTGACTGTGTGAGTGTCGCATCGCATCACGGCGCTCAATCTCAAGACAGCAGCGGGTCTGCTGCTTGTGTTTCCATGCAGCTGAAGCGCTCCTGTCGTGAGATCAGTCCGTGCGGGGTTATGCCCATGCGAGACGCAAGTGCAATCATCCCCTCACTGTCAGCCTGCTTCTTGCTCTGAACAGAGCGATTTAGCAGAGCTGGCAATGCTCTCTGCTTCTCACTGTGTATAGACTGTGTCTGTAAAGAGTGATGAAGCTGACAATGCTCTACCTGTGGATTACGTCGGACTAAGGATTTTTTTATTATAAAGATGGAGTCTCTAAATTATTTTTTTTTTATATTTCTAATAAAAAAAAATTCTGTTGTATTTTTTTTCTGTTTATTAGAAATTCATGGTGGCCATGTCTAATTTGGCGTGAAACCATGAATTTCGGACTTAGTACCATCTGAGAATACAAAGCTGGTATTAACCCCTTTATTACCCAGCGTGCCACCACCACTAGGGCCACTGGATGATCCGGGTAAAGCGCCTGGAAAAGGCGCTAAGGAACAATGAGCCATTTCCAGGGGCGGGTACGGACTGCCGAGAATCCCAGCCCCCAGCTGACTGGCTGTACTTTACTGGCGATCAAAATACAGCGGGAGCCCACGCATTTTTTTTTTTTTTTTATTATTATTTTTTTAAATAATTAAAAAAATAATAATAATGGGCTTCCCTGTATTTTGATTGCCAGTCAGGCAAAGCCAGGCAGATGGGGTGAAGGTGGCAGCCCGTAGCTGTCCGCTTTCATCTGCGCCGAGTATCAAAAATATAGTTGAGCGCTACATCATTTTTTAAAATCATTTATTTTCATAAAATTATATATTGTGCTCACTTTTTTGTTTTTATGTATTTTTTTTGTATTCAGTACAAACAGGGCCCTTTCTCAGTGAGCTGGGCATTTCATTCTGTGCATCCCCTGACTGTGTGACCTGTTGGGACCCGGTCACTCTCAACCCTTAAGACCATGTCACACTAAGCAACATCGCTAGCAACATCGCTGGTAAGGAACAACTTTTGTGACGTTGCTAGCGATGTTGCTTAGTGTGACATCCAGCAACAACCTGGGCCCTGCTGTGAGGTCGTTGGTTGTTGCTGAATGTCCTGGACCATTTTTTAGTTGTTGCTCTCCTGCTGTGAAGCGCACATCGCTGTGTGTGACAGCGACAGAGCAACAACTAAATGTGCAGGAGCAGGAGCTGGCTTCTGCGGATGCTGGTAACCACAGTAAACATCGGGTAACCAAGAAGCCCTTTCCTTGGTTACCCGATATTTACCTTCGTTACCAGCCTCCGCCGCTCTCAGCTGTCAGTGCCGGCTCCTGCTCTCTGCACATGTGGCTGCAGTACACATCGGGTAATTAACCCCATGTCTACTGTAGCTAGGAGAGTAGGGAGCCAGCGCTAAGCAGTGTGCGCGGCTCCCTGCTCTGTGCACATGTAGCTGCAGTACACATCGGGTAATTAACCCGATGTGTACTGTAACTAGGAGTGAAGGGAGCCTCCACCAAGCGGTGTGCGCTGGTAACCAAGGTAAATATCGGGTTGGTTACCCGATATTTACCTTAGTTACCAAGCGCAGCATGCTTCCACGACGCTCCAGCGATCCCTGCCAGGTCAGGTTGCGGGTGGGATCGCTGGAGCGTCGCTTAGTGTGACATCTCACCAGCGACCTCCTAGCAACTTACCAGCGATCCCTATCAGGTTGTATCGTTGTGGAGATCGCTGGTAAGTTGTTTAGTGTGACTGGGCCTTTAGCCACATTGAGGCCTATTTTAGACCTATGGTAAGGTTTTAATATTAGAGAGTGTAGGTACTATCCCAACTGGGTACACCTTGACGTTTGGTGGGATAGCTTTATGCTTTTTTTTTACCAAAACAGTGTTTACTAAGTACCCTATGTTTATATGCACTATGCTTTTATTTAGTTACAGCAGGGTATGTTTTCACAATTTTTTCCTTGGTGTCTGTTTATTAGAAATAAATACACAGACACACTTAGGGAGTCCATCTTTATTACTCCCTATCACCCCTCCACGATCCTGGTCTTCTGTCACTAATCTAGCTCTGCTATATCAGAATGCACGAGGGGGAGGAAGAGCGCTGCTGCTCCCGCACTGTCTAATCACTCAATGAGTGATCAGAGGCTTTGGGTTGGTAAGCGGGGATTTCACTGCTGCCACCGTTGACTTAGTAGCCTAACGAACGGGTTACTATACTATAGTAACGGTGATCTCCGATCACCTGATTCTGGCGACGCTATTCATCACCGGCTGTGGTAGCCAATCCCTGCATGTTGGCTGATTGTGTAAAGAGCGCCAACATGCAGGGAGGGGGAGCCGAGCATGTGCCTGAGCATCTCGCTGGTACACAGCGGTCGCTGAGTTTACAGAGTACTGAGCTGCTTGGGAAAGCACCGTATACCGGCGAGCATGCTGACACTACAGGACCTTTGCACGATGTCATAATCATGTGACCCAGTCTGTAGCCAATGGGATAATACAACATTCCCATGTGACTGATCATATGGCTATGACGTCACGGAAGGTCTTTTGGTTACCGGGAGGACACCGCATGATCGTACTCGGAAGCAGAAGCAGCGGGAGACAGAGTGCAGGATACGTCGCGGGATCTGTAAGTATAATGACAATGTTTATTATTAACTGTATTCTTTATTTTACAGCCCCCCGCCCCATCCCATAACTGTAAAGTCCAAGATCGGTGATTGGATGCACGATCATGTTATCTCGATCCCGATCTCGAACTTCACAAAATGATTCAATGAGTCTCCCCGATCCCGACCATCGGGGGGGATCACTCATCACTACTCTTAAGCCTGCTTTACATGTATCAATTTCTCGTGCGATCGCATTTGCGATCGCACCCGCCCCCTTCGTTTGTGCGATATGGGCAATTTGTTGCCCGTGTCACACAAAGTCGTAAACCTCCGTCACACGTACTTACCTTCCAAATGACCTCGCTGTGCGTGGCGAACATCCTCTTCCTGAAGGGGGAGGGACGTTCGATGTCACACAGCGGCCGGCCAATAGCAGCGGAGGGGCGGAGATGAGCGGGAAGTAAACATCCTGCCCACCTCCTTCCTTGCGCATTAGCGGCGGGACGCAGGTAAGCTGCAGTTCAGCGTTCCCGGGGTGTCACACGGAGCGATGTGTGCTGCCCCGAGAACGATGAACAACCGGCACGCAGTAGAACGTGCAATTTTTTTTTTTTTTTAGAAAATGAGCGACGTGTCAACGAGCAACGATAAGGTGAGTAATTTTGCTCGTTAACAGACGCTCGTAGCTGTCACACGCTACGATATGTCAAACGGCGCCGGATGTGCGTCACTTACGACGTGACCCTGAAGATATATCGTTTGATATATCGTAGCGTGTAAAGCCCGCTTTAGATCGAAATTGAACAACAGATTCAGGATACATTTATTTCTAATTTAATTTCTGATGTTATGGTTTAAAAAAAATGTACTTTCAAGATAATATTATAAAAAATAATAACATTGTGTTTATTTTTAGCAGATGACTGTATTGGGAGTTCAGATGGAAATCTATCATCTTCAGAATTTAAAACAGAAGATCAAAGTATCACACATGATACATATGAAGAGCATGCTGTTGCCCCAAATATACCTCCAGTCCTTCCTCTGAAAGCTTCATCATCAGATCTTTTCAAGCAAGTCCAAAATTCCGATTTATCACAGAATTGTAAGCAAAATAAAAGTTACAGAAGGGATGTGGAACATGAAACGGCTCCTACAAGGGTGAAACCATTTTCATGTTCAAAATGTGGGAAATGTTTTACCAGGAAATCACATCTTAATATCCATCAAAAAACTCACACAGGGAAGAAGCCATTTTCATGCTCAGAATGTGGAAAATGTTTTACTCAGAAATCAAATCTTGTTATGCATAAGAAAAATCACACAGGGGCGAAGATATTTTTATGCTTGGAATGTGGTAAATGCTTTACTAGTAAATCAAGTCTTGTTGACCATGGAAAACTTCACACAGGGGAGAAGCCATTTTCATGTTCAGAGTGTGGGAAATGTTTTATTCAGAAATCAGATCTTGTTAGGCATCAAAGATGTCACACTGGGGAGAAGCCATTTTCATGTTTAGAATGTGGGAAATGTTTTATTCAAAAATCAAAACTTGTTCAGCATCAAAGATCTCACACCGGGGAGAAGCCATTTTCATGTTCAGAATGTGGGAAATGTTTTATTCAAAAATCAGATCTTGTTGTGCATCAAAGATCTCACACCGGGGAGAAGCCATTTTCATGTTCAGAATGTGGGAAATGTTTTATTCAAAAATCAGATCTTGTTAGGCATCAAAGATGTCACACCAGGGAGAAGCCATTTTCATGTTTAGAATGTGAAAAATGTTTTAATTGGAAATCAAAACTTGTTCGGCATCAAAGATCTCACACCGGGGAGAAGCCATTTTCATGTTCAGAATGTGGGAAATGTTTTATTCAAAAATCAGATCTTGTTGTGCATCAAAGATCTCACACCGGGGAGAAGCCATTTTCATGTTCAGAATGTGGGAAATGTTTTATTCAAAAATCAGATCTTGTTGTGCATCAAAGATCTCACACCAGGGAGAAGCCATTTTCATGTTTAGAATGTGAGAAATGTTTTAGCCGGAAATCAAAACTTGTTCAGCATCAAAGATCTCACACTGGGGAGAAGCCATTTTCATGTTCAGAATGTGGGAAATGTTTTAATTGGAAATCAGAACTTGTTGTGCATCAAAGAATTCACACAGGGGAGAAGCCATTTTCATGTTCAGAATGTGGGAAATGTTTTAATTGGAAATTAGAACTTGTTGTGCATCAAAGAATTCACACCGGGGAGAAGCCATTTTCATGTTCAGAATGTGGGAAATGTTTTATTCAAAAATCAGATCTTGTTGTACATCAAAGATGTCACACTGGGGAGAAGCCATTTTCATGTTCAGAGTGTGGGAAATGTTTTATTCGGAAATCAGATCTTGTTAGGCATCAAAGATGTCACACTGGGGAGAAGCCATTTTCATGTTTAGAATGTGGGAAATGTTTTATTCAAAAATCAAAATTTGTTCAGCATCAAAAATCTCACACTGGGGAGAAGCCATTTTCATGTTCAGAATGTGGGAAATGTTTTACTAGGAAATCAGAACTTGTTGTGCATCAAAGATCTCACACCGGGGAGAAGCCATTTTCATGTTCAGAATGTGGGAAATGTTTTATTCGGAAATCAAATCTTGTTAGGCATAAGAAAAATCACACAGGGGCAAAGAAATTTTTATGCTTGGAATGTGGTAAATGTTTTACTAGTAAATCAAGTCTTGTTGACCATGGAAAACTTCACACAGGGGAGAAGCCATTTTCATGTTCAGAGTGTGGGAAATGTTTTATTCAGAAATCAGATCTTGTTAGGCATCAAAGATGTCACACTGGGGAGAAGCCATTTTCATGTTTAGAATGTGGGAAATGTTTTATTCAAAAATCAAAACTTGTTCAGCATCAAAGATCTCACACCGGGGAGAAGCCATTTTCATGTTCAGAATGTGGGAAATGTTTTATTCAAAAATCAGATCTTGTTGTGCATCAAAGATCTCACACCGGGGAGAAGCCATTTTCATGTTCAGAATGTGGGAAATGTTTTATTCAAAAATCAGATCTTGTTAGGCATCAAAGATGTCACACCAGGGAGAAGCCATTTTCATGTTTAGAATGTGAAAAATGTTTTAATTGGAAATCAAAACTTGTTCGGCATCAAAGATCTCACACCGGGGAGAAGCCATTTTCATGTTCAGAATGTGGGAAATGTTTTATTCAAAAATCAGATCTTGTTGTGCATCAAAGATCTCACACCGGGGAGAAGCCATTTTCATGTTCAGAATGTGGGAAATGTTTTATTCAAAAATCAGATCTTGTTGTGCATCAAAGATCTCACACCAGGGAGAAGCCATTTTCATGTTTAGAATGTGAGAAATGTTTTAATTGGAAATCAGAACTTGTTGTGCATCAAAGAATTCACACAGGGGAGAAGCCATTTTCATGTTCAGAATGTGGGAAATGTTTTAATTGGAAATCAGAACTTGTTGTGCATCAAAGAATTCACACCGGGGAGAAGCCATTTTCATGTTCAGAATGTGGGAAATGTTTTATTCAAAAATCAGATCTTGTTGTACATCAAAGATGTCACACTGGGGAGAAGCCATTTTCATGTTCAGAGTGTGGGAAATGTTTTATTCGGAAATCAGATCTTGTTAGGCATCAAAGATGTCACACTGGGGAGAAGCCATTTTCATGTTTAGAATGTGGGAAATGTTTTATTCAAAAATCAAAATTTGTTCAGCATCAAAAATCTCACACTGGGGAGAAGCCATTTTCATGTTCAGAATGTGGGAAATGTTTTACTAGGAAATCAGAACTTGTTGTGCATCAAAGATCTCACACCGGGGAGAAGCCATTTTCATGTTCAGAATGTGGGAAATGTTTTACTAGGAAATCAGGTCTTGTTTACCATAAAAAAAATCACACAAAATAAATAATTTTTATGTTCTGAATGTGGGAAATGTAATTTTCATAAATCACATCTTGTTAAACATGTGAAGAAGCCACACAGGGAAGGAACCTTTTTCATGTTGTGAATAATTGAAATGTATAACTGGTAAATCAAGTTTTGCCCACATCAGAAAACCAACAGAGCGGAGCAGCCAATATTGGTTTCAGAATTTGCCAAATGTTTTCATCATTAATCAGGTCCTGTTGTCAGATGAGTCACACGGGAGAAGCCATCATGATGTATCATAATTCAAAGGGTTTTATCCTAAAATCGGCTGCAATTCCTTAAGTAAGAATTTGTGAGGAAAAGAACCATTTTCTTTCTTTTTAGAAATTATTGTATTTTTCCTTTCGTCACGACAGCACCCACGAGAGAGGGATCCGCCCCCTTCAGGACAGGAAACCTACAGATAAAAAAGGGGCGGTCCCCCTCCCTCATCAGTTGGTTTCCTGTCCTGCATGGAGAGGAACCTACAGTACCTGGGTCCGGTTGAGTCCGTGCGGTCTCCGAGGGAACGGCGGAGCTCAGGGTCCAGAAGCACGGTCGGTGGAGCTCCCCTCGTGGACTCCGTCCTCCGGTGCACCTCGTCCTCTTTCCTTTGGTCCGGCTTTGCCTCCAGGGAAATGGCGCCTGCACATGCGCGTGCCTACTTCTTCCGGGTTGCTCTGCTCGTGCGCGGCAGGGGGGCCCTGCCGCGTCAGCGCGCGCTCTCTGCTGCCGTGTCCCGGAAGTGCACAGGAGCGCTTCCGGGGGAGTGGACCGGGAAGGTTCCTGGTGAAGCCCGTGGACCCCTCCTTCCTGAGCCGGACGCGGCATGGTCGGTAAGTTGCTGTCTGTCGCCGGCAGTGCACGGAGGCCGGCGCCTCTCCCTGTGTCGCGGGCTGCGCCTTCCGGCTGCAAGGCGTGTGCGATGTGTCCGGGGCCGCGTCCGCGCTCTGTCTCCTCGGCGGTGGCCCGGCAGTGCACGGAGGATCATCAAAGAGTCTCTGCCTGCCCTTCCCCCTGCCGCCCGTCCGGGGTCAGTGCGTTGCTTAAGGCCCGGTGAGCGGGCCTTTGGAGCTGGATTCTGCCGCATGGACGGCGGCTGGGCCTCCTGGCCCCTGTGGCCCCTGTGGTCTCCTAGCCTTGGTGGCCTCGGGGCCTTTCTGGCCTCTATGGCCCGGCCTCTGTGGCCTCCGGGCCTCTGTGGCCTCCGGGCCCCTGTGGCCTCTGTGGACTCCGGGCCCCTGTGGCCCCTGTGACCTCTGTGGACTCCTGGCCCCTGTGGCCTCTGTGGACTCCTTGCCCCTGTGGCCTCTGTGGACTCCTGTCCCCTGTGGACTCCTGGCCCCTGTGGCCTTTGTGGACCCCGGGCCCCTGTGGCCTCTTTGGACTCCTGGCCTCTGTGGACTCCTGGCCCCTGTGGCCTCTGTGGACTCCTGTGGCCTCTGTGGTCTCCTGGCCCCTGTGGCCTCTGTGGTCTCCTGGCCCCTGTGGCCTCTGTGGTCTCCTGGCCCCTGTGGCCTCCGGGCCCCTGTGGCCTCTGTGTATCCTGGCCCATGTGGCCTGTGTGTCCTCCTGGCCTCTGTGGCCGGTGTGTGTCCTTCTGGCTGAGCCTTCTGGCCTCTGTGTCCTCTGGGCCTCTTGGCTTCTGCGTCCTCTGGGCCTCTTGGCTTCTGTGGACTCTGGACCTCCTGGCCTCTGTAGCCTCGTGGCCTCGGGGCCTCCTGGCCTCTGTGACCTCTGGCCTCTGGGCCTCCTGGCCTCTGGGCCTCCTGGCCTCTGAGCTTCCTGGCCTTTGCGCCTCCTGGTTTTGGGTCTCTGGGCCTCCTGACCTCCTGATCCCTGTGCCTCCTGGCCCCCGGGCCTCCTGGCCTCGGGCCTCTGTGTCTCTTGGCCTCGTGCTTCCTCGCCTCGTGCTTCCGGGCCTCGTGCTCCTGGCCTTGGTCCTCTGTGCCTCCTGGCCTTGGTCCTCTGTGTCTCCTGGCGTTGGTCCTCGGTGCCTCCTGGCCTTGGGCCGCTGTGCCTCCTGGCCTTGGACCTCTGTGCCTTCTGGCCTCGGGCCTCTGTGCCTTCTGGCCTCGGGCCTTTGTGCTTCTTGGCCTCAGGCCTTTGTGCCTCTTGGCCTCGGACCTTTGTGCCTCCTGGCCTGGGGCCTCTGTCCCTCCTGGCCTTGAGCCTCTGCGCCTCCTGGCCTCGGTGCCTCCTGCCTTCGGGCCTCTGTGTGTCCTGCCTCTGTGTCTTGTGCTTCCTGGCCGCGTGCCTCGGTTGCCTCCTGGCCTCGTGCCTCTTGCCTCTGTGCTTCCTGGCCTCTGTGCTTCCTGGCCTCTGTGCTTCTTGGTCTCTGTACTTCCTGGCCTCTGTTCCTTCCTGGCCTCAGGGCTTCCTGGTCTCTGGGCCTCCTGGCCGCTGTGGTCTCTGTGGCTTCCTGGCCTCTGTGGCTTCCTGGCCTCTGTGGCTTCTGGCCTCTGTGGCTTCCTGGCCTCCTGGCCTCTGTGGCTTCCTGGCCTCTGTGGCTTCCTGGCCTCTGTGCCTTCCTGGCCTCTGTGCCTTTGTGCCTCTTGGCCTTTGTGCCTCTTGGCCTTTGTGCCTCTTGGCCCTTGTGCCTCTGTGCCTCTTGGCCCTTGTGCCTCTGTGCCTCTTGGCCTCTGTGCCTCTTGGCCTCTTGACCTCTGTGCCTCTTGGCCTCTGTGCCTCTTGGCCTTTGTGCCTCTTGGCCCTTGTGCCGCTTGGCCCTTGTGCCTCTGTCCCTCTTGACCTCTTGGCCTCTGTGCCTCTTGGCCTCTGTGCCTCTTGGCCTCTGGGCCTCTGGGCCTCTTGGCCTCTTGGTCTCTGTACCTCTTGGTCTCTGTGCCTCTTAGCCTCTGTGCCTCTTGGCCTCTGTGCCTCTTGGCCTCTTGGTCTCTGTACCTCTTGGTCTCTGTGCCTCTTAGCCTCTGTGCCTCTTGGCCTCTGTGCCTCTTGGCCTCTCGGCCTCTGCCTCTGGGCCTCTGTGCCTCTTGGCCTCTGTGCCTCTTGGCCTCTGTGCCTCTTGCCATCTGTGCCTCGGGGCCTCCTGGTGGGCCTGTGTTTCTGGTCCTGCGTCTCTAGGCCTTGCGCTTTTGTGCTTGCTCCTTGCGGCACTCCTGCCTTGCGCCTCTGACGCCTTGCGCCTCCCTGGCCTTCCTCCTGACCTGGCGCTTCGGGCTTCCTGCTTCGCCTCTGAGTCTCTGGTCTTGCGTCCTGGCACAGGGGGGGGGTGTTGTACCGCCCTTTTCTTCGGACTGGGTTCCTGTCCTCCCGGGGCGGCTCCCTCTCTCGGGGCAACGGGAGGGCCTGGCTCCGGTGTTCCTTCCTGCTCCCTTCGGGCCCGGGCCCCCCTGGTTCTCCCTCCTGCGTCGCGTGCCTGTCCTGGGCCCCTGGGGTCTTCTGTCCCGGCCGGCCCTCCTGTCCCTGTGTCTTCCTTCCTCGCCGCGTCACGGGACCCGCTTGCCGGCGTGCCTTTGGATGGCCTTTCCTGCCATCCCATCCTTGCTGCTTGGCTGACGGCCCCTCCCCACTTGCCCTTTGGTCGGCTGTGGATGCTTTTCCTTGCCTCCCTTCCTGCTTCCTCCCCTGCTGTGGTCACGATGCCCTCTCTTCTCCTCCTCGTCCGGTGCGGTGCTGTCCCTGTTCCTCTGTCTCTTGGTCGCCCTTGTTTCTGCGGGGCGTGTTCGCGCCCGTCCGGCCCTGTCCGTTGGTCCTCCCTTCCTTGGGGTGTTCCGGTTCCGGTTGTTCTTCTGCCGAGCAGGGTGTCTTGCCCGGGGTGGCGTCTGGGGTTTTTTCCCGCGCTGGGTGCTTTCTCCATTCCTTCGTTTCGCTGCCTGATCGTGGGGGGGGAGCTCTGTCCTAGCCTATGTCGCTCGGTCGGCCCCTTGGCGGCGGGGTTGGTCTTTGTTCTTTGTCTTTCAGGATTCCGGCTGTGGTCCTCGCGTGGCGTGGCGTCCCTTGTCCCGATGGCTGTGGGATGCTTTTTCCATCTCATCTGTGGTGAAGCAAGTTCCTCTGGCCTCCTCGGTGACGGATCCTTCTCCTGGGCGGTGGCCTCCCCCTTGGGTGGCTGTGGCCGGTGTCTCCATCGACGGTTTTTGTACGGCTGCGCCCTGGTCCTCTCCGTCCGCCTTTTCCGGGCCCTGCCGGTTGGCCTTTGTTCTTCCACTGTCTTCCGTTGGAGGCTTGGCCCTTCACGCGGTTATCCCACCCTCTGAGTGTATTCTCTCTAAGTCTCTCGTGGGTGCTGTCGTGACGAAAGGAAAAGACTAAATTACTTACCGGTAATGGGATTTTCCTGAGTCCACGACAGCACCCTTTACACCCCTGCCCTTTCTTGTTTGTTTTTCACCATTCGGTGTCCTGGGATTCGTCTGTTTTGTGTATTCATTGGCGGTTCCTCTCCCGTTTCTCTGCAACCAACTGATGAGGGAGGGGGACTGCCCCTTTTTTATCTGTAGGTTTCCTGTCCTGAAGGGGGCGGATCCCTCTCTCGTGGGTGCTGTCGTGGACTCAGGAAAATCCCATTACCGGTAAGTAATTTAGTCTTTTTGAACCATAAGACACACCTAGGTTTTAAAGGAGGAATATAGTGAAAAAATTAACGCAAAAAATGTGGTCATCAAGCACTGTTATGGGTAGGATCTGCTGCTGACACTGTTACAGGGATAAAATCCCCCAATTCTGTACTAATGTCCCCCATACTGGGCCCCTTCCAGGTATATGTGTCTCCCATACTCGTATATAGGTCTTTCATCTTGGTAGATATGTTGCCCATCTTTATCCCATCCTGGAATATATGATCCCCATCTTGGTATATATGGCTCTTGTCCTAGTATATATGTCCCTGTAGGGGCGTGGCCTGAACCTCATGTAGGGAGGAAGCAGCACGGGAGAGCTCCTGCCTGGATCCAATAAAAAATCCTGATTACCGGCCCTGTTGACGGCCATAACTGACCTGGACAGCTGCAATATCCCCCTGGGCATCTGGGAAACAGAGGATCCTCGCACCATGCCGATTCGTGTCAGCAAGAAAGATAAGGAAGCATTGGAGCGTGTCCCTGCAGCAGCCAGGATGGCGCCGGCCAAAACCACGTTGTCCTGTAGTGGAGCAGTGAGAGCCACGAGCAGGCTGGAGCGTTATGCTAGGGTGCCTCCTGCTAATGATCTGTCCTCCGGTGCAAAGTCTGAGGAAAGCGCTGATCACACCTTGGAGCTGGAAGATCGTGCACCCAGGGAGGGGGCCGTGAGTAACTTGAACTCTGTGTGCTTAGCAGCCCAACAAAAGCAGACGCCAGGGCCTGTAATAGAGGGTGGGGGAGGGGGAGATGTGGAACAACCAGAGACTGTCCCCGCTGAACCCACACTAAGAGAAATCCTGGCAGCAGTTAACACTTGCAATACCACACTGTCCACTCTAAGTAATCAAATGGGAACTGTCACCTTGAATATAGCCTGTATCAAACATGAGCTGCAGGGGGTGACTGCCAGAGTGGGAGAGCTGGAGGAACGTGTGAGTGCAGCAGAGGATAAATTGCCACCAATGACACGGGAGCTGGGAAAAGCTGCACAAAATATCACAACACTGCTGAACAAGGTGGACGACTTAGAGAACCGTTGCCGTAGCAGTAATCTACGCCTGGTGGGGTTCCAATGACTCACTGGGTTTTTTTGAAAAATGGCTAATGGACACCTTTGGCAAAGATGTTCTATCCCCATTCTTTACTATTGAGAGAGCGCACAGGGTCCCTACTCGTGCCCCCCAGCCAGGAGCACCCCCACGTCCTATTTTGCTCAAACTTCTGCATTTTAAAGACAGGGATGCTATTCTGTGCAGATCCAGAGATATTAAGGAACTTGCTATTAATGGGAGGAAGATCTCTATTTTCCCTGATTTTTCCATGGAGGTACAACGTAAAAGGGCGCAATTTATTGAGATTAAGAAACGCCTGGGCGGCTTACAAGTGCCATATTCCATGATGTATCCTGCTAGGGACTATCAGCAAAAGTAGTGGGGATAATTGATTGCCACCAATGGTACCTCTGGATCAAGGTTAATTATCAGCAAACTTGAAAAGAGGAATTTAATACATAACCTTTAATAAAGTATTAGTTAAAACGTTGCTCAGTGATGTAACTATACAATTTGTGCAAACAAACAAACAAAAAACCCAATTCAAGTCCGTCTGGACCAAATCACAATGAACTAATGCAGGAGCTAGCACACCGATTAGGAGTTATTACTGTCAATAATGTATAAGTATACTTCGGACAAGCTCCATAGGTTCAAATATTCAAAAGGTATCCGAGGTTTACAGATGCTCCTAATTAATTGATATGATCTGATTGCTAGGCCAAAGAAATCTATACCCATTAATGTGCTAGTTTAACCAATATGCTCCAGTGGGAACAAAAAATGATAGTACTCTCCCAGACTTATATTAATGCTGCATGATGGTACATTGTTAGTATCATACAAGAGTACCCTCTCATAGTTATATAAAAATGCATTACATTAGAATTGTTATTTCATTCAATCTGACCCTATTTAAGCTGGCCCTTTCATAGCTTCAACAGCCTCCCAGTTGAAGCTATGACAGGGCCAGCTTAAATAGAGTCAGATTGGTACTGCCCTTGTAAGGGTTGGAGTCTATGGGTTTTTTGAGGGTATATAGAGTCCACCTAGGGAGAGATCGTATGCCCGGTTGTGAACAGCTTTCCGACCCTATGGGAATATTGACCCCCTCCAACGACTGACCCGGATCCATAAATGGTTGAGACCAACCCTTTTTTTCAAGTTATCATTTGTGTAAATGCACACTGATATGATTTTGTTGATCTGTATGCATAATTATTGGGCATAAAGAACATTAGTTCGGCCATTTTGAGATTACTTTGGATAAACCCACAGTACACCACTGTTTGGATTCGTGCCTTATTGGTAATATCTCAGTCTCCTAGAATAATATTTGTAAAACACCTAGGTTGTCTTTTACAATGAAATAACAATTCTAATGTAATGCATTTTTATATAACTATGAGAGGGTACTCTTATATGATACTAACAATGTCCCATCATGCAGCATTAATATAAGTCTGGGAGAGTACTATTATTTTTTGTTCCCACTGGAGCATATTGGTTGAACTAGCACATTAACGGGTATAGGTTTCTTTGGCCTAGGAATCGGATCATATCAATTAATTAGGAGTATCTGTAAACCTCGGATACCTTTTGAATATTTGAACCTATGGAGCGTGGTCAAAGTATACTTATACATTATTGACAGTAATCACTCCTAATCGGTGTGCTAGCTCCTGCATTAGTTCATTGTGATTTGGTCCAGATGGACTTGAATTGGGTTTTCTGTTTGTCTGCACAAATTTTATAGTTGCATCACTGAGCAACGTTTTAACTAATACTTTATTAAAGGTTATGTATTAAATTCCTCTTTTCAACTTTGCTGATAATTAATGATGTATCCTGCTAGACTGCGAATTGCGGTGAATGGAGAAACTCACTTTTTTGATACAGCAGGGGCGGCGCTGTCTTAGCTGGATATTAATGAGAGGTCCATAAGGAGGAAGAATACTTGAAGATCACCCTTTCTACCGCCAGGTGCTGCTGTTTCTTATTGTCTGAGACGCTATGCTGGTATAATTACTACTGATCATTTCATTTTGGATCCAGGGCGGGAGATGACCGGTTCATTGTGGACACTCGTTACGGGAACAAGCTGTGGACCCATCTCCCTGCAAGGACTCTGGGCGAGTTTTTTAGCCCTGATTCTCTCTCTCTGAGAGAAATGTGCAAGTTACACTTGTTTTTGAGGGCGGGGGTGCTGTACATTGGTGTGCAGGGCTCTATTTCCCTCCTTGTTTTTTTTCATTTATTGTTGTATTTTGCAATTAATATGGGGGGTGTGGCGTACTTCAGTCATGTCGCTCAAGCCAATGCTAACAGGAATTGGTGGAGATTGCCTCTCTCCCCCAGGAATGGAGTATGATTCCGGTTTATTAATTTTTAACCTGCTCTTATGGCTACATCACTTAATATTGTAGCGTGGAATGTTAGGGGGCTCAGGGATGCGAATAAGAGGTGTGCTATATTTACTCATTTGCAAAAGTTTTTCCCAGCTATTCTATGTTTATCTGAGACCCACATGGTGAGAGATAATGTTCATTGGCTGAGAAAGGGATGGATCACACATGAATATCATTCCACATACTCGACCCATGCACGGGGTGTCAGTGTGTTGGTGCACAAATCGATCCCGTTCTCATGTACCAAATCAGTGGTTGACCCTGGGGGCAGATTTGTTTATTTACTTTGCACGCTGTATGGTATACAATTTATTTTGGTTATAGGGTTAGAACAACCAACATACACGGGAATGGAACCCGTGCCATAGTGTGTACATGGAAAAAGCCATATACAGATATAATATCAAATGAAAAAGAAAAAAGACTGTACAAAGGCTTAGAAAATTTGTATAATTTTATTAAGGTCAAAGTGTACAAAAGGTAAAAGGGTTAAAAAAGGAGAATGAAATGAGAGAGCCAGCAGGTGGCGTACTCACACCACAACCCAAAGACCAAGTCTATAAAAGTGGTACTAAATGTGCTGAAGCACCATGCTGAAAACACTACCAAACACTACTTATAAGCTATAATATAAAAGACTGCCAAACGGCATGTCCCAAGGGTCAATAATAAGGCAAAAGAGGTTAGGTAGTTTCAGAGTGTATAGCAGCAGGTGCACATAATAAAATGAACAAAGTAACAGCACACTGAGAGTGGAGATATCATATACCTGGGTTGTGGGGTGAGAATCCAAAAGAACCCGACCTAGGTTTCGATCTTAATGCCTTCTTCCGGGTTCTTTTGGATTCTCACCCCACAACCCAGGTATATGATATCTCCACTCTCAGTGTGCTGTTACTTTGTTCATTTTATTATGTGCACCTGCTGCTATACACTCTGAAACTACCTAACCTCTTTTGCCTTATTATTGACCCTTGGGACATGCCGTTTGGCAGTCTTTTATATTATAGCTTATAAGTAGTGTTTGGTAGTGTTTTCAGCATGGTGCTTCAGCACATTTAGTACCACTTTTATAGACTTGGTCTTTGGGTTGTGGTGTGAGTACGCCACCTGCTGGCTCTCTCATTTCATTCTCCTTTTTTAACCCTTTTACCTTTTGTACACTTTGACCTTAATAAAATTATACAAATTTTCTAAGCCTTTGTACAGTCTTTTTTCTTTTTAATTTATTTTGGTTGCGGTATACATCCCTCCACCGTACTCAGTCGAAGCAGTAAGAAGAATCGTGTCTGTTTTAGACTCCTTCCCCCCTGCGCCGACTCTTCTGTTAGGGGATTTTAACACATATTTACATCCTTATCTAGATAAGCTACATTCGGGGGAACATATCAGAGGATGCTGCCCCAACTTCATTTGCTAGAATGCTGACAGAGTTGGGTTTGGTAGACCTTTGGCGTGTCCAAAACCCCACATCCAAACAGTTTTCCTGCTACTCTAGGTCCCACCACACTATGTCACGGATTGACCTGGCTATTAGGAACATACTTATGACCTCATATGTACAAACGGTGGCCTATCTACCTAGAAGCGTATCTGATCACTCACCACTCCATGTTACTCTTTCATGGGGAAACCCCCTCACCTTGTCTAGGCCTATCTAGAAACTTAACCCCTTCTGGATTCAGCTCATAGGGGGATCTTTACATGATACTATTTTAGAATATTTTCAACTTAATGAGTGCTCTGCACCATCACATATAGTCTGTGACTCTATAAAAGCCGTGGTGAGGGGCATCTATATTAGAGAAATATGCATACGTAAAAACCAAAACAGAAGCTACACCCAAAGTCTGATTCAGGAAGTATCTGTTGCGGAGGCTGCGGTGGTGCTCAACCCGACAGAGCAAACGAAAAACACTCTAGAGAAGGCACAAACGTCACTGAAAGAAAATCTCATGTTGGCGGCAGCAAATAAACGTTACTTCCTCAAACAGAAATATTTCATAGAGGGAGAGGGAGTAGGGCACTTACTAGCTACGGTCATTAGGGAACAGGAGGGATCTTCATATATAAATAGGCTGAAGACGGAGTCGGGTGACCTTGTAACAGAGAGTGAGGATATAGTGAGGGAGATAAAGAGGTATTATATGTGACTATACACATCAGACTGTAACCTCACAGAGACTGAGATACAGCAATATTTGGATGCTCTCTCTCTTTCTCTCCCCCCACACTAGCCGACGAAGAAAGGGATTTTTGGATCGAGATATCCCGTTGGAAGAATTGGAGGAAGCACTTGGCCAGACACAAAACGAAAAAGCTCCGGGAATGGATGGCCTGCCTGGTGAGTTTTATAAAACCTATGCACCCTTACTGCTACCTAAAGTACTTAAGGTATTTGAAGAGGCTGAAAGGCAGAGGGTCCTCCCGCCCTCTATGAGGGAAGCTTTAATAGTTTTAATATTAAAACCCGGAAAAGATCCAGAAATCCTGGATTCGTACCGCCCAATCTCTCTACTACCAACAGATGTTAAATTACTGGCCAAGGTGCTCACCAATAGGATGTCCCGAGTCATCTCATCTATTATACAGAATGATCAAACAGGATTTATGCCATGTAGAGCCACATCTATGAATCTCAGGAAATTATACTTAGGGATTCAACATAGTTCTGAGAAGCCAGGGGAAAGGGCAATTTTGTCCTTGGACGCCGCTAAGGCAATCAATAGCTTGGAGTGGGGGTATCTGTGGGCGGTACTTCGGAAAATGGGTTTTGGACACAGATTTATAAATTGGGTGAAGTTGCTATATGAGTCACTGGTGGTGAAGGTTAGGGCTAATGGCAGGGTCTCTGAGTCCTGCTCTCGCCCTTGCTATTTGCTACTGCAGTGGAGCCATTGGCAGTTGCAATACGGAAGTCCAGGGAGATAACGGGATTTAGGTGTGGAACCGTGGAGCAGAAGATATCATTATATGTGGACGACCTACTTTTATATTTAGACAGGGTACATTCCTCGATTTTGCCGATAATGGATATTATTCAAGAATTTGGGCGGAAGTCTAGCCTTCGGATTAATTGGTCCAAATCGGCTTTAATGCTGTTAGACCCTCTCCCGGTGGATTTCTCGGATTTGCAAATACCGGTTCCTGTAGCCCGAGAGTTTAAGTATCTGGGAGTAACTGTTAGCCCAATTCCGAAGGATTTCCAGGCCCTAAATCTGGAACCCCTGTTGCAGCGGTTCAGAGCAAAGGTACATACCTGGTGCCGCTTGCCGCTATCAAATATCGGTAGATCTAACTTAATCAAAATCGTAATAATTCCACAATTACTATATTTTATACATAATTCTCCAGTGGGGATACGTAGGGAATTTTTTGCAAAAATGAATACATTATTCCGGGAACTTCTCTGGAAGAAAAAACAGGCTAGGATTTGATTGGAAGCGCTACAGCGGGGAAAGGAGGAGGGAGGATTGGTGGTACCAAACCCATATATAATATATATATATATATATATATATATATATATATATATATATATATATATATATATATTATAGCCTGCCAGATGCAACATCTTAGGGGTTGAGGCAAAGAAGGAGCGTATGATAATAGTGGTGATATAGTGAGAGAGGGATCGGTATGGACATTTCAGAGTTGCCGGTTGGATGTGGGACAAAGACGGATAAATGGGGCACGATATCCTATGCTGGCTATGATATTTAACAGAAAGCAAAGGAGCGAGGTGTTCAAATGCCGCGCCAATAGATCACTTCAGCAGATGTTCAGATCAATGTCATTTTATTGTTATTCAGGTCGACGCGTTTCTGGAGCAGAAACGCGTCGACCTGAATAACAATAAAATGACATTGATCTGAACATCTGCTGAAGTGATCTATTGGCGTGGCATTTGAACACCTCGCTCCTTTGCTTTCTGTTATCTACCGGTATTGGTGGCTGCAGCCTTGGATCTACGATACATGCGTTCATAGTAGTTGTGGCTTTTCACAACTGCAATTGGTGAGTAGATTTACTCCCCCCTCCCTGCCCCTCATATATTGGGGTAAGACCCTATTGCGCTTGTTTTTCCACAGCCTTTTTCCTTGTGGCTATGATATTTAGGGTATGAGACAGAGGTAAGGCTCTTTTTAAGATAAATGGGCCTACGGAGTTCTGGCCACTGTGGCGGAATCCGGATTTGCCAGAAATTAAAAAATTAGTGGGGTTCAGAGGATGGGAAGATAAAGGGATCCATTTAGTGTCACAAGTACTACGAAATAATACTCTTAAGAGTTTTGAGCAATTGAGAACGGAGTTTCACCTCCCGCATGTCTTCTTTTATTAATACTTACAGCTGAGACACGCACTGGAAAGACAGGGAGGACAAATCTGGTGACAGTGACACATAATCAAACATTACATATGCTACTTACATCTGAGTCCTCTAAAGGTCTTATTTCAGAATTATACAAAAGATTTTTTTTTTTAACTTCATTTTATTAACAATTTCAAACATGGTACAACTGACATTTGCCATATAAAGATAGCTCAGTATATAGAAAGTAATATTTAAATATAACAATGAACAGTCATATAAAGTCCATAATATCTTTAGCACTTAACATAGAACAATGTTATTATCCAAACTTCTTATCATTTGCATATATATCTAATTTTATATTGAGCATAAGAACAGCTCTATCTATCAGCATGACCATATTTTGAAAACAAGATAGAAAAAGGAAGAGAAAAAGGAGAAAAGAAAGAACAACAACAGCCACATTGCATTATTATATCTCAATATACCATTGGACAGTGTTTCATATCCCAACATCTAGCGGGAACCACCATTATTCGCATAATCTCCCTCAAACCTCCGCAAGTGTGTCTGGAGAAGAATTCCACAAACCCCAGATTTTGTTAAAAATTTCCCGGGCACCCCCTATTATAATATACCACCCGCTCATAGACTATGGTTGCATTGACTAGTTTAACCCAGGACCGCACAGTTGGATTTGAATCTCCCATCCATCTCAGAGCTATTAATTTCCTAGCCAGAAACAATGCCTCTCTGAGGAATATTGTCATGTAATGATCCCAGGACTCTTCGTCCACCACCCCAAACAGGCATATCAAAGGGTCACACATAACAGGAATCGACACAATCGATATCAGCAGAGATGTCACTCCCCGCCAGTACAAAGATATATTGGGACAGCTCCAAATCATATGTATGAAATTTGCCCCTGAGAGATGACACCTCGGGCACTCCGATGTACGAGAACAGCCCATACTAAATAATCGAGTTGGAGTAAGGTATGCCTGGTGGACAATGTAGCATTGAATCAACTTATTATTAACTGATGGGGATACCGCAGTCGGAGATTCCAATATCTCTTCCCATTCCTCTCCCTGTAGAGAGGGAATTAGAGATTTCCATCTATCCTGGGCTGGCAAGGGGTCCGACTCCACCCCCACCGACAACAGGTAAGTATATATAGCTGAGATGAGGCCTCGAGGACCTTGTGATTTTAGAATACCTATCATAGGAAGTGATGATATCAATTTCCTCACTCCAATTTTCTGTATGTGGGATTGAATCGCTGTGCGAATCTGCAGGTATCTAAAAAACTGTGATCTTGGAACATTATATTCAATCTGGACTTGTTCAAAGGACTTGAAGGTTGTGGTTCCCGGGACAAAAAGATCACCTAATGCACTGACGCTGTGAGTGGCCCAGAATTGCGCCGAGGGGTGATCTCTCAGAGTATGGAAGTGGCTATTCCCCCATAATGGGAGTTCCGCCACCACCCCTTCGAAGTGTACCACCCTCTTGGCTTGTCGCCAGACTAATCTTGCCAACCTGAGGAGGGGTAATTGCCGTGGTGTTCTCAGTCCATCTGATTCCAGAAAACCCACTAAACAATCAGTCCCAGCCGCGTGTGCCAAGTGACTCTCAGAGTTTGGCAGCTGACATCCAGGCATCCAAGTCTCTAGTGCCCTAAGCTGTCCCGCAAGGTAGTAGAGGAAGAACTCCGGTAAAGCCATCCCTCCCAGTCTTTTGGATCTCTGTAAAATTGATAACCGAAGTTAGGGTCTGGATTTCCCCCATATGAAAGAGGTAGTAAGCGAGTTCAACATTGAGAAGAAGGATTTGGGTACTGATACTGCACTATGTTGTAGTGTATAACTAAGCTTTGGAAGTAATATCATTTTGATTAAATTTATTCTGCCAACCACTGACAGGGGTAGCTTGCTCCACAAGTTATATTTAAGTTTAACGTGCTCCAGAAGTGGTGTTATACTCATCTGCAGGTCTAGTGTATGGTCTTTCTGTATGTGTATTCCCAGGTATTTAAAGCTAGTTACCACTTGCAAAGGTAACCTACCCTCCATTGAAATTCCAGACCCGTTCATTAATGGCATCAAAGCAGACTTATCCCAGTTGATGCGTAGTCCCGAAAAGTCCCCAAATTTGTCTATAGTGTCTATAACCACCGGTAGAGTCTCTTGCACTCGATCTAAGAAGACAACCATGTCATCCGCATACAATCCTATTTGATCTGTGCGGTCGGCTATAGTGATTCCAGTGATCTGTGGATGAGAGCGGATTCTAATTGCCAAAGCTTCAATAACTAGTGCAAACAATGCTGGAGACAGAGGGCATCCCTGTCTTGTGCCCCGGTTCAATGAGAAGGGTGTAGACATAGCACCATTGACTAGAATCCTGGCTGTCGGGGACCTATACAACATATGAATCAAGTTACTGAATTTAGGCCCAAAGGCGAATCTCTGGAGGCAGGCAAATAAAAATGGCCATTCTACCGAGTCAAATGCCTTGGCCGCGTCCAGCGAGGCCAAGGCCCACTCATTCTCCTGGACCAGTGTGCTATATTGCACTATGGACTGGACCCGTCTTATATTTATAGAGGTGTTTTTCCCAGGCATAAATCCGGTTTGATCTGGGTGAACTATACTCAATATGACTGAATTAAGCCTGGACGCCAGTATTTTGGTAAAGATCTTGTAATCCACATTAACTAAGGATATAGGACGGTATGAACCGCAGTCTAGTGGGTCTTTACCCTCCTTCCTCAGCACGACTATATGTGCTTCGTATAAGGAGGCAGGTAGAGAGTCGCCGGCTGAAAAATGTGAGAAAACCTCTAAAAGAATCGGGGCCAATACGTCACAATATTTACTACAGAATTCTACGGGAAGGCCATCTGGACCCGGAGATTTCCCCCTAGCCATATCCGAGATGGCAGTAATCACTTCATCCAGTGTGATGTCCGCCTCCAGAGACTCCCGTTGTGATCCACTCAAAGTGGGAAACTCCAAATCTGACAAATATATCATGCAACTTTGAACTTCATGAGGATTTCTAGATGTGTATAGGGTTTTATAGTATTCACAAAAGCACTCTAAAATATCCTCAGGGGATGTAGCTATTGAGCCATCCATCCTCCGTATACCCAATATTGTATTTGAAGTGTTGTGTTGCCTAACCATATATGCCAATAATTTACTGGATTGATTTCCAAGCTCAAAATATGATTGTCGGGTAAAGAACAATTTGCGTTTGGACTTGGTCTCAGAGTGCTGTATATATAACCTATATGATTGCATCCAGGCCGCCCTATTTCCATCGGTTGGGGCCGATATGTATATTGCCTCTGAGTCCCTAAGTCTCCCCTCTACTATATCATCCTCAGTTTTAGTCACTCTTTTAAGATATGTTATGGTTGAAGACAAACACCCTCTAAGGTAGGCTTTAAGAGTGTCCCACACCAAGTTAATATTCCAGGGTTTAGGGTGGGCTTCCAGGAAATCCTCTATTTGGGTCAGAGTTCTATCACTTTGATCTATTAGTTTCAGCCAAAAGGGGTTTAACCTCCAAAAGGGTTTACCAACACCTTGGTTAGTCTTCATAGTAAGAATCACTGGGCTGTGATCTGATATGCCCCTGACCCCATGTACCACGTCATCCACCCAGGTTGCGATATTGCTCGACCCAAAAATATAATCCAGTCAGGACAGCGTGCGTCTAGTAGAAGAATGACATGTATATTCTCGGGTGTTGGGATGCCGGAGTCGCCAAAGGTCAATCCACCCTCCTCCCTCCGCGCATTGCTGCAAATCAGTCAAGTGTGTGGCCGAATGTTGTCCCCCTCCATCCATCCGAAACCTGTCCTGCTCCTCATTCATCACAAGATTAAAATCCCCCATACATAACACATACGCATCTGGATAATTGAGGGCAAAGCTCAGTGCTTGTTTAAGAATGGAGATGCGAGCTGGCGGGGGGTTGTAAATACATAATAGCACATAATCTCTAGAGTTTATAGACGCATATATAAACACAAATCGCCCCTCCGGGTCACGCCTCACCACCTTCACTTCCCAACGGATATGTCTATGGACCAATAGAGAGACACCCCTGGAGTAGCTGGTGTGGAACGCATGTGCCGACCATTGTACCCACGGTTTGTTTACTAGTCTGGCTGTGTCCCGTGTGAGGTGAGTCTCTACCAGTACCACCAGTTGGGCCTTGACTTGCTTAATTTGGGAGAATACCTTAATACGTTTTTTGGGCGATTTAAGGCCTCTGACATTCCAGGTCATAAATATTAGCTCTGACCCCATATCACATAGATCTTTTTATAGAACCAGGATCCCAGGTATAAGACGCTTTCTGCCCTGCAATTAAGTGTGGTTAACCCTCCAACAGTAATAAGCCTGTCCCTGCAAAGAAATAAAGTTAATGCAATTGCAGCTGTAAAGATAAAGAACCAATATCGAACTTCAGGACCTTTCCGATAAATCCTGTAAAACATTTCAAACATCAATGGGGATACCACCACTGAATACAGTGTCCTGGTATAGGTGGTATAAGGGTGCACAAGATAGGGCTCCCATTTCACAAGAACCAATTCCTGGCCAATTCCTCCATCACTCGAGGCACGGGGAAGTCCCATCTGTCTCCAAAGGGGGCTTCAAGCAACCATGGAAGAAGATGGTCGCCAGGGGGTACAGAAAATGTCACCTAGGAAAGTAATCTCATTGCTTCTGCCCCTTAGGTTTCGGGTGTACCTGTAGCCAGTCCTCAGCCTCAGCAGGTGTAGCAAAAAACAGAGGCGACCCTTCATGCACTATGCGGAGCCGGGCAGGATACAGCATAGAGTAGATGATGTTCCGCTCCCTTAATTTCTTCTTCACCTCCATGAAGTGGGCCCTCTGTTTCTGGAGGTCCACCGAAAAGTCCGGAAAGATCGAGAGCGCAGCATTATTGAACTCCCGTTTTCGTGGGGAGGGGGTGAGTGGGGTCTGATTGGCTGGTGTGTGTTTGTGTGTGGGAACCTCCCCAAGGGAGAGTGAAATCAGCATCAAAAACATGGATGCAGACCTCTGTGACACCCTGGTTTTGCCAGGGTGGCACAGTGCTCTTTGTGCTGACAACTACTGCTCAGGGTGATGTATATGCCCCATACTCTTATGGGATGTATATGACGCAGCCTCTCCTGGGATGTATATGCCTCCGTGTCTCCTGTGATGTAGATGCCCCAGCTTCTCCTGTGATGTGTATGCCCCCAGCCTCTCCAGACCAAGACAAACCTGGAAAAGCAGTTGTGAGCAACAAAATGATCAATATCACCGAACATCACAGTCGCTACAGCCACCACTAGGGTGAGTTAATTAATTCATTGACCAAATATAGCCAGGTCGTTTTCAAGTTGAAAATTTTTAGTGGTCCCCGAAGGTTGGTAGAAAATTACAAATGTCCCCCGGCAGTAAAAAGGTTCCCAACCCCTGTTTGAAAGGTTTTTCAAAAAATTGACACAACACCGAATATAAACTTGAAAGATTTATGTGTAATAAAAAAAAAAAAAAACCTGTTTACAACAAATAATAAGAAATTTAGTGGCCCTGTGGTTGGCTTGCCACAAACTGGTTTAACAAATCACCTTGTCGGCGTATGGCTTGCGACAGACGCCTATGTGATTCCAGCATCTGCGTGTTTGACTCGATCAGGTCCTGTAGTGTGGGGATTTCTGTGGAGGGAATGGTAAAAGTTAACCAGGCTTGTTCAAACATCGAACTGACAGGTATATGTTTTTTGTTGACCACTTACGGTTTTGTGGTCATCCTCCGAGGCGCTGACGGCCCAACCAGATCCTGTGGCTAGGGAACACAAATCAATTATTAGTACACGACAGCCCACCATCATTTTAACATCCATGTATCCTTTCCAACTTGTAGGGACACCATGTTATGTGCATAAATTACAGGAAGGGTAGCCTGCACCAAACTCACCAACTGATGCGGGGGAAAAGGCATCGGGAGACAGTGAATGATGAGGAGACAGGGTATAAGGTGGTGATGGGGTTGATTGAAGTGATGGGGTTGCAGCAGGTGATGGGTTTGGAGAAGGAGAGGGTGGCCCAGCAGGAGATGGTGCAGCAGGTGGAGGTGGGGTAGACGCAGCTGATGCTGGACCAGGAGATGGTGGAGCCGGTTGCGGTGGTGGTGCAGCTGGGGGTGGTCCTAGGTATAGGAGAAAACTTCTATTGAGCGGATAACTCCAGGCCTCCACGGCTTAAGCCCGCTTTACACCATACAATTCTGCATACAATATCGTATGCGATGTGACACGCCCCCATCGTATGTGCGACAAGTTACATTAGTTTCCCTTTCATTTTTTAAACAGACATAACTATTCAGATTTTAAGACATCGTAGTGTGTGAAGCCTAGATGATACGATTAACGAGCGCATAAAGCATCGTAATCGTATCATCGGTGCAGCGTCGGCGTAATCCATAATTACGCTGACGCGACGGTCCGATGTTGTTCATCGTTCCTGCGGCAGCACACATCGCTGTGTGTGAAGACGCAAGAGCGAGGAAAATTTCCTATCGGCGTCACCGCGGCTCCCGTAGGATATGCGGAAGGAAAAAGGTGGGCGGGATGTTTACATCCCGCTCATCTACGCCCCTCCGCTCCTATTGGCAGCCTGCCGTGTGACGTTGCAGTGAGTCCGTACGACCCGCCCCCTTAATAAGGAGGCGGGTCACCAACCAGAGCGACGTCCCAGGACAGGTGAGTCCATGTGAAGCTGCCGTAGCTATAATGTTCGCTACGACAGCTATCACAAGGATATCGCAGCTGCGAGGGGGGCGTGGACTATCGCGCTCGGCATCGCGGCATCAGCTTGCGATGTCGCAGCGTGCAAAGTACCCCTAAGGCCATTATATACTGCCATTATATACTGCATTCTAACATGCTGTATATAAGAGCCCTGGCCGCTGTGACAACATAAAAAATACTTTATATAACTTACCTAGCCGTCGCGCTGCTGTGGAATAGGAGGACGGAGATGGCTGAAAGAGGCGCCGGCGGAACTGAACAACGTACACGCCTCCGTGACCCTATTCCACTGTAGCGCGACCGTAAGGTAAGTTATATAAATTGTTTTTTATTTGCTTTGTCTGGTGTTGTTTAGGGGTTAACAAAACCAAACCAGGCCAAAGCCGCAAAACAACACTCACCACGACGCCTCATGATGTCTGCCCGGATGCTGGCGAACAGATCACTTGACCTGTATCGCAGGTCCGCCACCTTCTTTCTGATTTGGGTTGTGGACCGCTCCAGCCCAAATCGACGGGACAGGCCTCTCCTGATCTTCTCCAGCACTGCCTGCTTATGCAGTATGGGATGCTCACGGGGGGGCCTCACAAAGGTAATCCAGTTTTACCACCATTTTCACTAGATAGTGAACCTCCACAGACCCCCAGGGAGAAGAGCGCCTCCTTGCCGTCATGTTCCCGCCTCTGGGCATAGTAAAACATCCACGCCGCCCACCAGACTTCAAAGACGACGGGAGCAACGTCATCACGTCACGTTATGAACAGCGTCACAGTAGCGATCCCGCTTGCGGTCTCATTGTCAGCTAGCCCGCTCTAACCGCGTCAGCACAGCTGCGCCTCCGTCTGCCGGGAACGCAGTAGCGTCGCCGGCCAGAAGTGAATGCTGGTGTGGGCACTGTTAATACTACTAATATAAAAATCCAATACACAAACATAAATCAATGATTTAAGTGCTATCTATGCAATTTGCTGTCTGACTCGGTTACAGCCGATATCGCAGACGGGAACGCTACTGTGATTCTGTGCTAGCTTTATTCAGACCGCTAGTTTCACGAACGGGAACGCTACTGTGACGCGGTTCGAGCGGCTCGTTGAAAACGAGACCGCTAGCGGGATCGCTACTGCGACGTTGTTCAGAACGTGACGTGATGACGTTACTCACGTCGCCTTTGAAGTCTGTTGGGCGGCGTACATGCTCAGAGGCGGGAACATGGCGGCCAGGAGACGCAGTTCTCCATGGGGGCCTGTTGAGGTGCATTATCTGATTCGGATGATGATAAAAAAAGATTATTTTTGTGAGGCAGAGCATGAACATCCCATGCTTCACAAGCAGGCTGTGCTGAGGCTAATTAGCAGAGGCCTGGCCCGTAGATTTGGGGTGGAGCGATCCACAACCCAAATCCGGAAGAAACTGGCAGACCTGCGCTATAAGTCCAGTGAACTCCTCGCCAGCATCCGAGCAGACATCGAGAGGCGTCATGGTGAGTGCTGTTTAGCGGCTTTGGTCCTGTTCGGTTTTGTTTACCCATGAACAACCCATGACTTTATGGTTCATGGATCATGGATCGAAACATCGGTGTTACCATTTAGTAAACATGTTAAATATAATATCCCCAAAATTATATTGTAGGATCACCTTTTATGGCCTAGAGCAGACCTGGGCAAGGGGCGGCCCGCGGGCCACATCCGGCCCGCCTACTCTCTGTGACCGGCCCGCCTGGCTCCGGGCATCCTTGCTGGCCGGTCACTGATGAGGGCAATCTGACCTGTTGTCTGGAGCTCCAGGCTCCGGCCGGCCCGTGGTCAGATTGCCCTCATCACACGCTGCGTGCCGGCAAGGAACAGAGGACAGATACTGCAGCACCGCACAGTGAAGCAGCGGAACGCAGGAATCTGTCCTCTGTTTCCTGCCGGCACTTTCTCTGTGACACACACGCGCGCGCCCTGATGTCGTCAGTACGTCGTCGGGTTCATCAGAGTTCATTGGGAACTGTGACAAGTCCCCGAGATGCTCCGGCTTCCAGGTTCTCAACATACACACACACCTGTATACTCACCCAGCGATGCGGTCCCCAGCACTGTCCCTTCTTCCAGCTGCTCACTCCAGTGAATATTCAGTGAGTATACTTACAAGCGATAAGGAGCGGGAGGCAGCAGAGTCAGAGACAGCAGCGCTGGAGAGAGGTAAATATAGAAAATCTTTTTATTAAAAAGACCCGTGTTTTCTCTGGTATTTGTCACACTGATGTCACACAGATCACATCAGTGTGCGATCCGTGTGACACCTGTGTGCTGCCAGAGAAAAAAAGGATATGTGTGCGTGCAGGTCCACGAGGGGTCACACAGTCCGTAACTTACTGTTTGTATCTGAAGGGATAGTATATATGCTATATACAGTATTGGGTAAAACTGAGTTAATTATATTAGTCCGGCCCTCTAAAACCATCCCAATTTCTCATGCGGCCCCATGAGAAAATTAATTGCCCACCCCTGGCCTAGAAAAATAAAAGGAATTGAGGACCCAAAGGAGGGTATATATTATATTATATATATATATTTTTCTCCTATACCTAGGACCACCTCCAGCTGCGCAGGCACCTCCACCTGCTCCACCATCTCCTGGTGCAGCATCTGATGCGGATCCCCTACCTCCACCGGCTCCACCATCTCCTGGTCCAGCATCAGCTGCGTCTACCCCACCTCCACCTGCTGCACCATCTCCTGCTGGGCCACCCTCTCCTTCTCCAAACCCATCACCTGCTGCAACCCCATCACTTCAATCAACCCCATCACCACCTTATACCCTGTCTCCTCATCATTCACTGTCTCCCGATGCCTTTTCCCCCGCATCAGTTGGTGAGTTTGGTGCAGGCTACCCTTCCTGTAATTTATGCACTGTCGTGTACTAATAATTGATTTGTGTTCCCTAGCCACAGGATCTGGTTGGGCCATCAGCGCCTCGGAGGATGAAGGTGATGAACCACAAAACCGTAAGTGGTCAACAAAAAACATATACCTGTCAGTTCGATGTTTGAACAAGCCTGGTTAACTTTTACCATTCCCTCCACAGAAATCCCCACACTACAGGACCTGATCGAGTCAAACACGCAGATGCTGGAATCACATAGGCGTCTGTCGCAAGCCATACGCCGACAAGGCGATTTTTTAAACCAGTTTGTGGCAAGCCAACCACAGGGCCACTAAATTTCTTATTATTTGTTGTAAACAGGTTTTTTTTTTTTTTATTACACATAAATCTTTCAAGTTTATATTCGGTGTTGTGTCAATTTTTTGAAAAACCTTTCAAACAAGGGTTGGGAACCTTTTTACTGCCGGGGGACATTTGTAATTTTCTACCAACCTTCGGGACCACTAAAAATTTTCAACTTGAAAACGACCTGGCTATATTTGGTCAATGAATTAATTAACTCACCCAAGTGGTGGCTGTAGCGACTGTGATGTTCGGTGATATTGATCATTTTGTTGCTCACAACTGCTTTTCCAGGTTTGTCTTGGTCTGGAGAGGCTGGGGGCATACACATCACAGGAGAAGCTGGGGCATCTACATCACAGGAGACACGGAGGCATATACATCCCAGGAGAAGCTGCGTCATATACATCCCATAAGAGTATGGGGCATACACATCACCCTGAGCAGTAGTTGGCAGCACAAAGAGCACTATGCCGCCCTGGCAAAACCAGGGTGTCACAGAGGTCTGCATCCATGTTTTTGGTGCAGATCTCACTCTCCCTTGGGGCTCAGTCCTATATACAGTATATACGGGCTTTTTGAAGGTATGTGAAATAACGTGTGAATTTATATACACTATTGTCTGAAGTCCTTATTCACCCCCAAAAAAAACATCTTTCATCACTCTCAACCATTATTTCATTCATGCCCACAGGCCACAATTTTGAAACAAAATAAAATGTTTTATTTTTAACAAAACACATATGGTATCAATACAATCAATAAAGTGAAGAAAAAACCAAACATCAACACAACATATCAAAAGAAGTATGGAAAACTGATAATTTACAATACAGCTACAACTCTTGGTAGTAGCCGTCTGAGTTTCCATATTGTTGGCTGGGCGGTGAGCGTAACTGGGAAGAGCTTGGAAAGAGTGGAAACTGTGGGGGGCCAGGGTGCGATGGTGGCGGAGGCTGCATTATATGCATGGGTGTGCTGTACTGTGGGTACTGGGAACACATATTTGGCTGAATGCTCTCAGTTACAACGGAAGTGTCTTTTAGTTTTCCTGCTGCTGCTTTCGCCAGTGCATCCAGGACGATCCTTTCCAGGTGGTTCCTTTGCATGTCTTCTAGCTTGGACATTCTCTCATCCATAAGTTTTGCAAAGCAGCCAACAGTGGGGCTGTTCTACACGCTTAAGATTTTGTTGGCCAAACCAATTAGATCTGGAGATGGTGGCCGGCCAGCCTTTCGTTTACGCGATGCTATAAGGCGTTGAGGTAATGGACATGGTGGAGCTTTGTCAGGAGTGTCCTCGCTTGAAATTTGCGTGCTGGCTATGTCACTGTTTTCACTTGTGGACAATTCTTCTTCAGCATCTTGCATATGCTCCTGCGTGAACAGAAAATTCATGTTAACGCCAAACCAAAATATTACTTCACATCTTTCAACACCAACCCACCACAGAAATGTGTTTGCATTGGATATCGTGAGCAGCATTCACAAGGGTACACGTGGACTGGAAATCAATGGTAGGCAGGGATTAGTTCTACGGGATTTGAAATAGTAGTATAACGGGATATGGAATACTACTTGTACGGGCTATGAAATGGCATTTTACGCTATGATAACTGAGTGGGCAGAAACTAGTGAAGGGGTATACTTTTAGTAAGTGAAAGGGATAACTTTAGGAATATGCAAAATTTATCATTGAAACCCATAGTTCAAAATCTTCTAGTAAAGTTAACCATATACCTACAAACTTTTTTTTGAATTTGTTTGAAATGCTGTTTCAAGGTCTAAAATAAGGTACTTACATCACCCGCAAGGGGCAAACTCCCCGTGTCAGGGTTTTCATCCATGAGGTCTTCCATTCTCCGTGGTAGCTCTTGGTCTCTAGTGAAGGAAAGAAGCTCATAATACCACAACGTTGGTGTATATACGTCCTCCGTTCCGGTACCGGACTTAATTGACTGCTCCACCCTTTTTAGCTCTCTCCTATAAACTGTACGTAGAGCTTGAATTTTTCTTTTTACCACATTTTCATCTACGGGGTCATCTGGCTGGTGTAGCTTAAAAAAGGCTACAAGCTTTTGATAGGCCTCCTTTTTTTTATATCTATTGGTATAATCTGCCGATTTTATCTTCCATAAACAAGGCAGTGAGCGATATAACTCAATAAGTTCTCTGGTAAATTCCTGAGAAGAGGGCATCTGAAAAAAATAAAAATAAACATTGAGAACGGAACATACTTATTACATTTTCCAAAAGTGCAGAAAATGCCCATGGCCGCCAACGCTAAAGGGAATGTACAGTAAAGTCAAGGCCTCCATTTCCTTTTCATAGTACCAAAAAAACAAGTCAAACCGCACTAGTGTTTGTAGGACGTGGCAGAAAATGGCCGCCCATGCTAAAATGGCCGCCCATGCTAAAATGGCCGCCCATGCTAAATGTACAGTAAATTAAGCATAATCGCAAAGTTAAGTAGGAACAACGGAATCGCTACAGAGACCTCAAATGATTTGTCAGCCTGATCGCAGATTACTATAAAGTAGTAATAACGGAATCGCTACAGAGACCTCAAATGATTTGGCAGCCTGATCGCAGATTCCGATAAAGTAGTAATAACGGAATCGCTACAGAGACCTCAAATGATTTGGCCGCCTGATCGCCGATTCCGATAAAGTAGTAATAACGGAATCGCTACAGAGACCTCAAATGATTTGGCCGCCTGATCGCAGATTCCTATAAAGTAGTAACAACGGAATCGCTACAGAGACCTTAAATGAGAAAGGGGAAAAAAAGGAATCGCTAAAAAAAATCATACATATTTGAGACCCTGTAACGATGCTTACCTTGTAGATGGAGTTGAGTATTGTATAGAAGCTGTATTGATGCTATATAGATGCTATATAGATCAGTGTAGAGTCACCGCATACAGAACTCTACAAAGATCCGCTAAGCAATGCAGAAGCTCAGGACCAAGCTCAGGAGAACGCCCTAGCGTTAACCAATCGGAGCTGAGGGGGGCGTGTAAAAAGGACTCTACCACGCCTACACATAGGTGGGAGTCGTCAAGTACCTGCTGTGTGACACGTCCCCAAAGACCAGCGAGGTTGTTCGGCAGGTCTGTATCGCTGCTGAGTTGTTGGCCAGGTTTGCCTGTTTGACAGCTCACCAGCGACTCAACAGAGACTTAGGGAGGTCGCTGTTACGTCACAAAACCGGTGACGTTACAGCGATGTCCTTTGCGATGTTGCAGTGTGTAAACCCAGCTTCAAGGTCTGACTGCCATGTCCAAATTATCTGGAATGTCGTGTGTGCACGCGAGGTAGATAATAATTGAATAGACCAATTATGACTCTCTCTCACGACTGGCGCAATCAACTCTACTTCTTTATTCCCAGACAAAGCTTTCATAGTAAGGGTGTAGACAAAAGTATAATCCAATCAAGTATCGCAGGTCATGCTCAGGACGTATAGGAATTTGCATTGTCTCTGCTGGATTGGTCAGTCCAAACTTCATCTGTCTTCCATATGGTAGTCATTAGTTGGGCACTGGACAGGATGCAGCAGACATCTTCAAGTTACATGTGCTGGTATATTGTATTAAGGAAAATCACTGAATATGCAGTATATATATAGATATATCTATATGTGTTAGTAAAAAACAAAAGCATGCATAAATATGTGTTAGGTTACATCAATCTAAACTACATACCTAAGTCTATGAAATGGCTGAATTAAGTATTTTTGGTTACTCAATTCTTATCCTCAACAGTCCCCCCTAAAGCCTTATTTCTGCCATTTCTGAATTCTAAGGGTACTGTAATCCCTTAGGAAGAGAGGTAGAGATGTGTCTGTGCGAAAGACCTGCCTAACCAAACGTTGAGGCATGAGCGGAGAGGGGAAAGGGTTTTCTTCACCGGTTTGAGACCAAGGATTCCTAGGCGAGTCCTCACCCTTTGTAGTGGGGCTTTCCCATGTCCCAAGGTTCTCTAAGTCCTCTCTTCTTCTGTTTATTCTAGCAAAGTCATTTTGTAACTGGGGGAAAGGGTCGTGTTAGTGTTTATGGGCATATCGTCTGTCATACTTAGGTCTTCTGTTTCGAGTAAAGGAAAGGTCCCTCCTAATATGACTTCAGCTGTTTTGGAAAATATTTTCTTTAAACACGGAATTACACAAACCAGAATGACTAGTAATATAACTAATACTTTACTTATGGCGGTCCCTTTCTGGATAAACCAGCCTTTAAAAGAACTCGTCCACCCAAAATAGTCTCCCCAAGGGTCGGTTACTCCTGAATTCTTCTTTAATTCTTCAGACAGTGTAGTGAGTTTCTTTATAGCTAGAGTGACCTTCCCATCCACCTCAGTGTTATCTGAGAAAAAAAAAAAAAAAAGGGAACCAGCACGATCTGAAATTGGCATGCATCATATAAAAAGTGAAAATTCACAAATTTATTCCAACTGTACTATAATAAAAAAATGAGATTTTTAGCAAATAATTGATCAATTTTTTGAGCCACCCCTGCCAACGTCACGGCAAATCTCAATAGGGGGGTCCTACTCTACATTCTGTATTTCATGTGCCATGCGGCTTCCTAGATAAAGTTAAAAGCAGAACCATAATGGAGCACACATACCTGCAACCTGTATATAGCCGCTTCCATGTTGCAAAAAAGGCACTTGTGGATAGATACCAGCCCAGGTCCCAGCATGTGGAGCAAGCCCTACACATACCAGGACTATATCAGAACTGATCCTCCCAGTGTCAAACAGCAACCATTGATAAAGGCGGACAAGATCCAAGAATGGTGCTTAATTAGCATTGCCTGTGGAAAGGGGTGAGGTAACTGAGTCTGAACAGCTACCAACAGGAGGAATATATTGCAAGCCAAAATCAGGCGTGCATGGTATGGTGTTGGTCAGACACCAGATTTGTAGCATAACTACGGTCAAAACAGAGAAAAAAAAAAAGGGAACCAGCACGATCTGAAATTGGCATGCATCATATAAAAAGTGAAAATTCACAAATTTATTCCAACTGTACTATAATAAAAAAATGAGATTTTTAGCAAATAATTGATCAATTTTTTGAGCCACCCCTGCCAACGTCACGGCAAATCTCAATAGGGGGGTCCTACTCTACATTCTGTATTTCATGTGCCATGCGGCTTCCTAGATAAAGTTAAAAGCAGAACCATAATGGAGCACACATACCTGTAACCTGTATATAGCCGCTTCCATGTTGCAAAAAAGGCACTTGTGGATAGAGACCAGCCCAGGTCCCAGCATGTGGAGCAAGCCCTACACATACCAGGACTATATCAGAACTGATCCTCCCAGTGTCAAACAGCAACCATTGATAAAGGCGGACAAGATCCAAGAATGGTGCTTAATTAGCATTGCCTGTGGAAAGGGGTGAGGTAACTGAGTCTGAACAGCTACCAACAGGAGGAATATATTGCAAGCCAAAATCAGGCGTGCATGGTATGGTGTTGGTCAGACACCAGATTTGTAGCATAACTACGGTCAAAACAGAGAAGAAAAAAAAAAAAATGGTAGCTGTTCAGATTCAGTTACCTCACCCCTTTCCACAGGCAATGCTAATTAAGCACCATCTTGGATCTGGTCCGCCTTTATCAATGGTTGCTGTTTGGCACTGGGAGGATCAGTTCTGATATAGTCCTGGTATGGTGCAGAGCTTGCTCCACATGCTGGGACCTGGGCTGGTCTCTATCCACAAGTGCCTTTTTTGCAACATAGAAGCGGTTATATACAGGTTACAGGTATGTGTGCTCTATTATGGTTCTGCTTTTAACTTTATCTAGGAGGCCGCATGGCACATGAAATACAGAATGTAGAGTAGGACCCCCCTATTGAGATTTGCCGTGACGCTGGCAGGGGTGGCTCAAAAAATTGATCAATTATTTGCTAAAAATCTCATTTTTTTTATTGTAGTACAGTTGGAATAAATCTGTGAATTTTCACTTTTTATATTATGCATGCCAATTTCAGATCGTGCTGGCTCCCCTCTCTCTCTGTTTGGTCGTAGTTATGCTACAAATTCTGGTGGCCGGTCACCACCATGCCATGCACGCCTGATTTTGGTTTGCTATGTATTCCTCCTGTTGGTAGCTGTTCAGATTCAGTTACCTCACCCCTTTCCACAGGCAATGCTAATTAAGCACCATCTTGGATCTGGTCCGCCTTTATCAATGGTTGCTGTTTGGCACTGGGAGGATCAGTTCTGATATAGTCCTGGTATGGTGCAGAGCTTGCTCCACATGCTGGGACCTGGGCTGGTCTCTATCCACAAGTGCCTTTTTTGCAACATAGAAGCGGTTATATACAGGTTACAGGTATGTGTGCTCTATTATGGTTCTGCTTTTAACTTTATCTAGGAGGCCGCATGGCACATGAAATACAGAATGTAGAGTAGGACCCCCCTATTGAGATTTGCCGTGACGCTGGCAGGGGTGGCTCAAAAAATTGATCAATTATTTGCTAAAAATCTCATTTTTTTTATTGTAGTACAGTTGGAATAAATCTGTGAATTTTCACTTTTTATATTATGCATGCCAATTTCAGATCGTGCTGGCTCCCCTCTCTCTCAGTGTTATCTGGTATATATGTGCAACAAACATCCCCTATCATTTTACAGACTCCACCTTTCTCTGCGAGGATCACATCTAAGGCCATTCTATTTTGATAAGCCATGATGGAGGTCAGATCTAGTTGTTCTGCTAGTCCCTGTAAGGCGTCTCATGTATAGTTAACAAAACGTTGTTGATTATAGTAGATATAATTAATCCAGTCTACATTTTTATTTACAGTAATTATGGGATTAATGGATTCGAATCCCGCCCTGACTTGATCTCTAGCTTTATATTTGTCAGGGACCCCCCCTGGGCACTCCGATAGCGTCATTGTAAACATGTGGGTCAAAAGAGCCTTTAGGTGTATTTCTACCGGTACGGTCGTCGTCTGTACTCCGTCGATTCCTTAAAGGGGTGGTTCACCCATTTTTTTTATTTTCTGTAGGAGTTCTACTTACCTTTCTAGGCGTTTTCTCCTTTGGCTTCTGTTTCCATTTCTGGCACTGAGCGGCGCTATCCTGCACGCTCAGTGCCGGTCACATGACCCCCTGGAGCTGTGGCCGCCAGCATCCTCTGACGTCCCGGCATTTCCGGGCTCTCAAACTGGACGGGTACGTCAAAGGAGGCTGGCACCACTCAGATTGAGTGACAGGGCTGTGGGCGGTAACTACCGCACATCACAGCCCAGCATCGAGGGGAGGAGACGGAGGACGTCAGTGTGGAGCCGGCGTCCTGCAGATGGTGAGGCACGGGGCGCCAGTGTGCAGTACAGGGGGGGGGTTCTTCAGCTGAATCCCCCCCTGCATGTAAGTATGTGATCACACTGTCCACCCGCCCGCTCTGCTGCGATGTCAGGAGAGCGGGTGTCGGGCAGTGTGATCATCTGCTCCTCCCAGCAGCAAGACACTGACAGGCATGTCACCGCTGTGCTCTGCCATCTGTCCTGCTGCATAGGACCAACTGTCTGCACTCTGTCAGTTGCACCACAAGTCACAGAGTGGAGACAGTTGGTGACAGAGCACCTCTGCCCCCCCGTTCTTTCCCCACTCTCTTCTCTCCCCCCACTCTTCTCCCCCTCCCCTCTTCCCCCTCTTCTCTGCCCCCCTCTTATCCCTCTCTCCTCTCCCCTCTCTTTTCCCTCGCTCTCTTTTGCTCCCTCCTCGCTCTTTTCCTCCCCCTGCGCTCTCTTTTCCTCCCCCCGTGCTCTTTTCCTCCCCCCTCTCTCTCTTCTCCCCCCCTCTCTCTCTTCTCCCCCCCTCTCTCTCTTCTCCCCCCCTCTCTCTCTTCTCCCCCCCTCTCTCTCTTCTCCCCCTCTCTCTCTTCTCCCCCTCTCTCTCTTCTCCCCCCCTCTCTCTCTTCTCCCCCTCTCTCTCTTCTCCCTCCCTCTCTCTCTTCTCCCCCCCTCTCTCTCTTCTCCCCCCCTCTCTCTCTTCTCCCCCTCTCTCTCTTCTCCCCCTCTCTCTCTTCTCCCCCTCTCTCTCTTCTCCCCCTCTCTCTCTTCTCCCCCTCTCTCTCTTCTACCCCCCTCTCTCTTCTACCCCCCTCTCTCTCTTCTCCCCCTCTCTCTCTTCTCCCCCCCTCTCTCTCACCCCTTCTCTCTCTCACCCCTTCTCTCTCCCACCCTCTCTCTCTTCTCCCACCCGCTCGCTCTCTTCCCCCCCCGCTCGCTCTCTTCCCCCCCCGCTCGCTCTCTTCCCCCCCGCTCGCTCTCTTCTCCCCCCCGCTCGCTCTCTTCTCTCCCCCCCCGCTCGCTCTCTTCTCTCCCCCCCCGCTCGCTCTCTTCTCTCCCCCCCCGCTCGCTCTCTTCTCTCCCCCCCCGCTCGCTCTCTTCTCTCCCCCCCCGCTCGCTCTCTTCTCTCCCCCCCGCTCGCTCTCTTCTCTCCCCCCCCGCTCGCTCTCTTCTCTCCCCCCCCGCTCGCTCTCTTCTCTCCCCCCCCGCTCGCTCTTTTTCCTCGCTCTCTCCTGGCATGGTCAGTACAGAAATCTCTCCATCGTGGAGGGGTGAGAGGGAGTAATAAACATGGAGTCCCTACTGTGTCTGTGTATTTATTTCTAATAAAGTATTTTTCTCTGTATGATGTGTTTTTTGTTTTTTTTTTAAACCCTTTGTTGGAGATTCTTAATGGCCAGGTTAAACTTGGCCTGAAATTAAGAATCTCGGGCTTTATACCAGCTGGTAAAACATAGCTGGTATTAACCCCTTATTACCCAGCGTGCCACCTGCCACCAGGGCCACTGGAAGAGTTGGATACAGCGCCTGAAGATGGCGCTTCTATGAAAGCGCCATTTTCTGGGGCAGCTGTGGACTGCAATTCGCAGTGGGGGGCCCAGAAAGTTTGGGCACCCTGCACTGTGGATTCCAATCCCCAGCTGCCTAGTTGTACCTGGCTGGACTCAAAAATTTGGCGAAGCCCACATCATTTTTTTTAATTATTTCATGAAATTCATGAAAAAAAAGGGCTTCTCTATATTTTTGGTTCCCAGCCGGGTACAACTAGGCAGCTGGGGGTTGGGGGCAGCCCGTAGCTGCCTGCTGTACCTGGCTAGCATACAAAAATATGGCGAAGCCCACGTCATTTTCTTAAAAACGTTTTCAGGGAAAAACCTTTATAAAAAAAATGCTTCCCTGCATTTCTATTGCCAGTGAAAGTAACACCAAGCAGCGGGGGCTAGCAGCCAGTAGCTGTTTTGGTTTCCCTTAGCAATAGAAAATGCAGCGGGAGCCCACAAACAATGTGATTTTTTTTTGTTTTTTTATTTTTAATGAATTTTTTAAAAAAAAAATCGGCATGGGCTTCGCCCATCGAGCACCAGAGCATTTTACTTCTCATTCATCCCAAGTAATCAGATGACTCCAGTGTCGGCCGATTACTTGTTCTGTGTCCCCCTGCATCCATCGCAGCGTGTACGGGCTGTGAGGTCAGCGGAGTGGAGACAGTGACATGCTCTGCTCTGACACATAGTGTGCTGCATGTCACTATCTTTCTCCACTCTGGTACTTGTTGTGCAGGTGACCGGATGCTACATGTCACTAACTGTCTCCACTATGGGACTTGTTGTGCAGGTGAGAGTGTATACAGTTGGTACTATGCAGCAGAAATCACAGAGTGGGGCAGTTAGTGACATGTATCATCCGGTCACCTGCACAACAAGTCCCAGAGTGGAGACAGTGACATGCTCTGCTCTGACACATAGTGTGCTGCATGTCACTATCTTTCACCACTCTGGGACTTGTTGTGCAGGTGACCGGATGCTGCATTTCACTAAATGCCCCACTCTGAGACTTGTTCAGGTGAGAGTGTATACAGTTGGAACAATGCAGCAGAAGTCACAGAGTGGAGCAAGTTAGTGACATGTATCATCCGGTCACCTGCACAACAAGTCCCAGAGTGGATACAGTGACATGCAGCACACTATGTGTCAGAGCAGAGCATGTCACCAACTTGCTCTGCTCTGTCCCCTGCGGTGCTGCATGTCACGCTTTTGCCGCGATTTGGTGCGTTTTTTGCTGCGTTTTTGCTCACTGCGTTTTTAATCAGTGCACAATGCCATTAAAGATTGTTGATGAAAAAAAAAAAAGGTCTGATGTCATTTCCTTATTCAAAATGTTCATTGTATGCAGGAGAGCAGACAGCAGCTGCAGAACTACAAGGCTCAGCATCCTCCATTCAGTAGTGTATGCAGGAGAGCAGACAGCAGCTGCAGAACTACAAGGGTCAGCATCCTCCATTCACTAGTGTATGCAGGAGAGCAGACAGCAGCTGCAGAACTACAAGGGTCAGCATCCTCCATTCACTAGTGTATGCAGGAGAGCAGACAGCAGCTGCAGAACTACAAGGCTCAGCATCCTCCATTCACTAGTGTATGCAGGAGAGCAGACAGCAGCTGCAGAACTACAAGGCTCAGCATCCTCCATCCAGGACTGTATGCAGTTTTTTACCCAAAAAGAAAAAAAAATATGAAATGGGCTTCGCCATATTTTTGTATGCTAGCCGGGTACAGCAGGCAGGTACGGGCTGCCCCCAACCCCCAGCTGCCTATTTGTACCCGACTGGGAACCAAAAATATAGAGAAGCCCTTTTTTTTTTAATTATTTCATGAATTTCATGAAATAATTTAAAAAAAAATGACGTAAGCTTCGCCTAATTTTGGTGTCCAGCCGGGTACAACTAGGCAGCTGGGGATTGGAATCCACAGTGAAGGGTGCCCAAGCATTCTGGGCACCCCCACTGCAAATTGCAGTCCGCAGCCACCCCAGAAAATGGCGCTTTCATAGAAGCGCCATCTTCTGGCGCTGTATCCAACTCTTCCAGCTGCCCTGATGCCGGGTGGCTAGCTGGGTAATAATGGAGTTAGGGATAGCTGTATATTATCAGCTAGCCCTAAGCCCGAAATTCATGGTGTCACGCCAATATTAGACATGGCCACCATGAATTTCTAGTAATGATAAAAAAAAAAAACACAACAACCAGAAAAATATTTTTATTAGAAATAAAACACAACACAATTAGTGACTCCATCTTTATTGAAATAAACCCCCCTCCGCAGTAATCCTGGGTCAAGGGTCCCGTGCCGTCCAATCCGGATCCAATATCATCTGATCGGTTTGCTGGAAGGCAAAGCGATCAGATGATGTGTCAGGTTAAACTACGTGAATCACATCACACATCAGCTTATTGTATAAAAGCCGATTATACATTGAGCTGATGCATCAGTAGAAAAAAAAATAAAATAAATACTCACGTCTGTGCTGATTACCGGCAGCTCCTGCAGCGGAGTCTGATCCTGGCCCATCACTGCAGGAGCTGCCGGTAATCAGCTGATGAAGTCCCCTGACGGCAGGATCAGCTGATAGCCGGCCGGGCGCGAAAAAGCCGGCGAGACTACGATCAGCTGATGCGTCAGGTGACTGCATCAGGTGATCCACCGCCAGGTCCTGCAAGCAAGGTCCTGCCCCGGGGAGACTGCACACAGCCAGAGCGGCGGTACCGAGACAGGGGCTGGAAGCAGGCATGGCACCGGGACCCTGCAGACAGGTGAGTATGACATACACACTCACACACACACTGTATATATACAGACACACACACTGTATATATACACACACACTGTATATACGCGCACACATACACTGTATATATATACACACACACACACACTGTATATACGCGCACACATACACTGTATATATATATACACACACACACACACTGTATATACGCGCACACACACTTTCTTCCCCTGGCTGTGTAGAGCTGCTGCTGTCTCTGTGTGATTGCTCTCAGTGCACATCCACTGGGAAGAGGCAGGGAGGAGGGTTTGGGTGGGAGCAGAGTGGGTGTATTAGACACAATAGGTGTGTTAGATAAGCTAGACACCGCCCTAGAGCCACAAAGAATTCTGGGACTTGTAGGAACTTAACACAGGAATTCAGAGGAGAGATTTAACCCCATCAGAGCTGGAGCCAGCAATGAGCATATGCTGCTAGTGCACAATAAAAGGAAATTTTGCTGAAAAAACATAATACAGTTAGGTCCAGAAATATTTGGACAGTGACACAATTTTCGCGAGTTGGGCTCTGCATGCCACCACATTGGATTTGAAATGAAATCTCTACAACAGAATTCAAGTGCAGATTGTAACATTTAATTTGAAGGTTTGAACAAAAATATCTGATAGAAATTGTAGGAATTGTACACATTTCTTTACAAACACTCCACATTTTAGGAGGTCAAAAGTAATTGGACAAATAAACCAAACCCAAACAAAATATTTTTATTTTCAATATTTTGTTGCGAATCCTTTGGAGGCAATCACTGCCTTAAGTCTGGAACCCATGGACATCACCAAACGCTGGGTTTCCTCCTTCTTAATGCTTTGTCAGGCCTTTACAGCCGCAGCCTTCAGGTCTTGCTTGTTTGTGGGTCTTTCCGTCTTAAGTCTGGATTTGAGCAAGTGAAATGCATGCTCAATTGGGTTAAGATCTGGTGATTGACTTGGCCATTGCAGAAGGTTCGACTTTTTTGCACTCATGAACTCCTCGGTAGCTTTGGCTGTATGCTTGGGGTCATTGTCCATCTGTACTATGAAGCGCCGTCCGATCAACTTTGCGGCATTTGGCTGAATCTGGGCTGAAAGTATATCCCGGTACACTTCAGAATTCATCCGGCTACTCTTGTCTGCTGTTATGTCATCAATAAACACAAGTGACCCAGTGCCATTGAAAGCCATGCATGCCCATGCCATCACGTTGCCTCCACCATGTTTTACAGAGGATGTGGTGTGCCTTGGATCATGTGCCGTTCCCTTTCTTCTCCAAACTTTTTTCTTCCCATCATTCTGGTACAGGTTGATCTTTGTCTCATCTGTCCATAGAATACTTTTCCAGAACTGAGCTGGCTTCATGAGGTGTTTTTCAGCAAATTTAACTCTGGCCTGTCTATTTTTGGAATTGATGAATGGTTTGCATCTAGATGTGAACCCTTTGTATTTACTTTCATGGAGTCTTCTCTTTACTGTTGACTTAGAGACAGATACACCTACTTCACTGAGAGTGTTCTGGACTTCAGTTGATGTTGTGAACGGGTTCTTCTTCACCAAAGAAAGTATGCGGCGATCATCCACCACTGTCATCCGTGGACGCCCAGGCCTTTTTGAGTTCCCAAGCTCACCAGTCAATTCCTTTTTTCTCAGAATGTACCCGACTGTTGATTTTGCTACTCCAAGCATGTCTGCTATCTCTCTGATGGATTTTTTCTTTTTTTTCAGCCTCAGGATGTTCTGCTTCACCTCAATTGAGAGTTCCTTAGACCGCATGTTGTCTGGTCACAGCAACAGCTTCCAAATGCAAAACCACACACCTGTAATCAACCCCAGACCTTTTAACTACTTCATTGATTACAGGTTAACGAGGGAGACGCCTTCAGAGTTAATTGCAGCCCTTAGAGTCCCTTGTCCAATTACTTTTGGTCCCTTGAAAAAGAGGAGGCTATGCATTACAGAGCTATGATTCCTAAACCCTTTCTCCGATTTGGATGTGAAAACTCTCATATTGCAGCTGGGAGTGTGCACTTTCAGTCCATATTATATATATAATTGTATTTCTGAACATGTTTTTGTAAACAGCTAAAATAACAAAACTTGTGTCACTGTCCAAATATTTCTGGACCTAACTGTATATGTTGCACATCTTTATCCCATCCCGGTATATATGATCCCCATTTTGGTATATATGGCTTTTGTCCTAGTATATGTCCCCATTCTTGTATATATGGCCCTCATCTCGGGCCCATTCTTGTATATATTTCCCCATCACGCTGCACACATAAGAAAATAAATTATTATACTCACCATCCCTCCGCTCTCCCTGTGCACGGTGTTCTCTTCTGATGCTTGCAAGTGACTTTAGCATGTAAGCAGGGCAGCGCATGACATTACTACCATGCGCCCCCAGATACACGCAGACGTAAGCTGCCAGAATATTCACTGCTCCCCACAGCCGGGATTTTGGGCTTGGGGAGCAGTGAATATTCATTCTCTAATAGATACATGTGATTGCCAAGCCACAGCAGTAAGCTGGCGGCTGGGTCATCATGTGTACCCGATATTAAGGAGAATGAATATTCACTGCTCACCACGCAAATAATACAGCCCACCTCTTGGTTGGCGCTGGCTTCATTGCCAAGAGGTGGGATTATGCCATGGGGAGCAGTGAATATTCATTTTCTTTTTTAGCTGGACCTAACTGTAGATGTGTTGAGGGGCACATATTAGCAAGATTTATCAGAAAAAAAAAATCAGTTTTGGTAACTGGACAACTTCTTTAAGTTGACTTTGATGTGTGCTAAAAAGTCACTTTCTTTGCAAGTGTGGTCAGCTGGGCCTATGTGTATAGGCATAAGTGCCTTGGCTAAAGTACATTCTCCCGTCCAATTCCCTTCTACTCGTGATCGAATTTTCATATCCCCACAAATCCAAAACACATCTGCCACGGACTGTACCTGGTTAATTAAGTGATCACAGGTGAGATTGCTATAGGACCCACATTATCTCCCTTGACCACTCACATTATAACAGGTATAGTTGCCAGGATATATAGTGATGCCTTTCCCAGGGAAGGAGGCCTTGACTATTATAGGGTATCTCTTTTTCCATTCTTCACATGCATTTCCTTCAGTCATACTTGTAAACAGACTAACAAGACATAATTCGGCTTCGCAATCTAAATTTAGTGGGACAGTTCCTAAATGAGGTCTGGCTCCTGCACAGACATAACAGTCTGACCTGTTGACTTGGTATACTGTATATTTCATCCATTCTAACTACAGGTTGGTGTCTGTATAACCCTGTTTGACCGCATATACGTCTTCCATGGTGAAATTAATTATAGCTACCATACTGTGAAAGATCTGAATATGTGTAAGTATTCGAAATACTGGTAGTATTTTTGTTATCTGTGATAACCTGAATTTTCCCAACTGTATACAACCATTGTGTCCACCCTTTATATGTGTACCCAGAAGGTATATTCCTTCATCCTGAGGTTGGGGGTGTTCTATGTTAAGGACTAAAGGTTTACACTGGTTAATCATAGATATGTTCTAGTGACTGGTGCACGGGAGAGTGTCATCCTGGTAAGTAAATATCTACCCTTCTCATCGTGTTTATTTAAGGCTACACTAAAGGCCGCTTTACACGCTGCAACATCGCTCAAGCGATCTCGTTGGGGTCACGGAATTTGTGACGCACATCCGGTCGCTTTAGCGATGCCGTTGCGTGTGACATCTATGAGCGATTTTGCATCGTCGCAAAAACGTGCAAAATCGCTCATCGGTGACATGGAGTCCATTCTCGATTATCGTTGCTGCTGCAGTAATGATGTAGTTTGTCGTTCCTGTGGCAGCACACATCGCTATGTGTGACACCGCAGGAACGAGGAACCTCTCCTTACCTGCATCCCGCCCGCAATGCGGAAGGAAGGAGGTGGGCGGTATATTCGTCCCGCTCATCTCCGCCTCTCCGCTTCTATTGGCCGGCCGCTTAGTGACGTCACTGTGACGCCGCACGGACCGCCCCCTTAGAAAGGAGGCGATTCGCCGGTCACAGCGACGTTGCTAGGCAGGTAAGTAGTGTGACGGGTGCAGGCGATGTTGTGCGCCACGGGCAGTGATTTACCCGTGTCGCACAACCGATGGGGGCGGGTACGCACGCTAGCGATATCGGTAACGATATCGCAGCGTGTAAAGCGGCCTTTAGTTTGTATCCCCAATTTTCACCAATATTCCACCCAACAGCCTTCCATGAGCTACATGTATGTCCATATCCACCTCCTGTAACACATATGTACTGTTGTCCCTGTCTCAAGTGTGCCTGACATCCCATTTGGGGGACTCTTCCTATTTCACATTTCACAATATCACAGTAATCAAACTTGAAAGTGACAACTTGTGTCGTACTATTGTACCAAAACGTAACCACCTCATTTGTTTTGGTAATGATGGCCTGAGACCATACAGGTTTTTTGAAAAGGATAAGTACAAGCAGGACACTCAGTACAGCTGTGGTAGATCGACCCTTCTGCAATGCGATGCTTGGATCCATGTTGCCCTGCCTTTGAGTTTCACAGAGGTGGGAGTCACCAATATTATCTGGAACGGGCCTTCGTATCTGGGCTCCAGACAATTCTTCCTGACGTGTTTGTTAACCACCATCCACTCTCCTAGTTTCAATGTGTGGGTGGCTAGATCTGTCTCAGGATCTGGAAGAGAAGAAAAAACTGCTGCATGTGTTTTAGCTAACTCTCGACTTAGTTCAATAAGAAACTGCACCACCGACTCATGGTGGTCAGACAAATTTTGAGGGAAATAACATCCGAATCTGGGGACGGAAGCGAAAAGTATTTCAAAGGGGGTCACGCCATGTTTTGCAACAGGGGTGTTTCTGACATGTACAGGACTATATGGAGAAGTTCTGTCCAGGGTAGTGCACTGTCTTGTGAGGCCTTGAGCAGTTTAGTCTTCAGAGTTGAGTTCATCCTTTCCACTTTTCCACTGCTCTGGGAATGATAAGGAGTATGCAGTCCTAAACTTGCTCAGAGCATATTCCACAGTTCTTGGTAAATGTTAGCTGTGAAGGCTGGTCCTGGATCGCTTTCAATGACTTATGGTATTCCGAACCTGCACACGGTTTCTGTGCTGAGTCTTTGAGCTGTGACTCTAGCAGTCATGTTGACTACTGGGCAGGCCTCGGGCCAGCTGGAAAAGATATCGACAACTACCAAAACATACTCGTACTTCCCCACTTTAGGTAGTTGGATGTGGTCCACTCGTATCCTTTGGAATGGATAAAGAGGCTTCGCCAGATGTTTTTGTGGGGTCTTCTCTGTTCGTGCAGGATTATATGTTATGCAAGTTTGGCAGCTTCTAGTGTACGTGGATATTGCTGAGGAAATTCCTGGTGCATAGAAGAAGTTCTGGATGAGTGCCAACATTTGGTTCTTGCCTCTGAGTGTACAACCACGAGCCCATGCTACTACTGCAGGGAACATTCTTCTTGGTAGACAGACTCGATTCTCTAACTTCCAAAGTTTCCCATCTACCTTGGCTCCCATCTTCTTCCATTCTCTTATTTCATCAGGTGGAGCATGGATCTGCTCTGATGTTAGTTTATTGTACAGTGTCCTCTCCACTTTATCATCTAGTTCTACTGGTTGTGTGGTTTTCTCCATTCTGGTTGTCACCATGAGTAGAATACCCGCCAATTCTTCCGGTTTCTCTCGTGCTGCCGTCTTCGCTAGTTCATCAGCATAATGATTGCCAAGTGCTTCTGGGCTGTCTAGTCGTCCGTGTGCTCTAACCTTCATGACAGCTATTTCTCTGGGCAATTGAGCTGCCTGCAACAGTCTCTGGATAAGTGCCGCATTCTTCACTGGAGTTCTAGCTGCGGTGATGAATCCTCTGTGCAACCATAGCAGTCTAAAGTCATGTACGGCCCCAAAAGCGTACCTGCTGTCAGTATAGATGTTAACTCTTTACCCTTTTGCCGCTTCACACGCTTTGATGAGGGCTATTAATTTTGCTTCTTGTGCTGAGATGTGGGGTGGTATGGCTCCTGATGCGATTGACTGATCGAGAGTGGTCACAGCAAATCCTGTGTAGAACTTGCCGCCATCCGCGTACCGAGAACCATCTGTCCAAGAAGTAAGATCTGCATCTGGCAAAGGTGTTTCAGATACTTGATGAGGTGTAGTAGTTTCTTTTTCCACCTCCTCTAAGCAATCATGGCTGCAAACAGGGACATCAAGCATGTCGCAGGAGCTGCAGCGTTCGTGGGCTTCATGTTGACATATGGGGTAGTCCGCCCTAGAAAGCGGAAGAAGAGTGGCGGGATTCAAGGTGGTACACCGCTGTAGAGTAACGTTGTCAGGAAGTAGTAGGGAGCACTGAAGACGAAGATGACTTTGGGCAGACAGGTGTCTTGGTTGAGTCTGATTAAGAATTGCTTTCAGGTCAAGAGATGCCTGAACTACCGTGGGGTGGCCAAGGGTAATGTCGGCCGTTTTGTCAAGAAGAAAATGAACCACACGAAGACAGGTAGGTGAGGCCCTTGCCACAGGGTCCAGTCTGCAGGAGTAGTAACCAACTGGGTGTTTTCTGGAGCCATGGTTTTGTGTTAACACCCCGGAGGCATGGCCATCGATCTCGAGATGAAAAAGAGTAAATGGCAAGGCGTAGTTCGGGAGACCCAATGCTGGGGCTGATGAGATGGCATCTTTAAGTTTTTCAAAAGCCCAGTATCGTTTGTCATAATCCTCAGGAGAGTCGTTGTATGTGATATGGTTTGTCTTGACAGCATCGTACAATGGTTACATGATCCTGGAAGCGTCCGGTACAATACAATAGATGATAAGCCCTAAGAAGGCTTGCAATTGTTTAATTCTCCTGGGGAAAGGTATGGCTTTGATGACTGCTTTTCTGTCCTCCGTCAGATGTTTGGAGCCTGGTGACCAAGGAATACGACTATGGATTGGCACCACTGAACCTTTGCTTCAGAGACTTTACAGTTCTGAACTGCAAGGAACTTTAGTAAAGATACAGAGAAGTCATAACAGTCTTTTTCACTTGCTGCACAAAGGAGGAGATCGTCCACGTACTGTAGAAGAGACACTTCCAGGTGCTCTTGTTGCCATGGTGAGAGAATGATAGACATTGCTTGAGTGAACTGATTAGGGCTGTTCTGTGCTCTTTGTGGCATGACTGTCCATGTATACTGGCTCCCTTGGAAGTTGAAGGCGAACAGATATTGACAGTCTGGATGTAGAGGCGCACTGAAGAAAACATTGGCGAGATCAATAACAGTGAAAATGGTCGCTGAGGGTGGGATCTGACTCAGAAGAGTATGTGGATTGCGTACCACTGGGGTCTCCAACAGAGTGGCAGCGTTGACGGCCCTCAAGTCTTGCACTAACCGGAACTTAGGAGCTTCTCATTTAGACGTCTTCTTTTTAACTGGAAACAACGGCGTATTACATGGCGAAACACAGCGAATGAGGGCCCCGTTGGTGAGGAGGGCAGATATCTGCAGTTTGAGTGATTCTTCTTGGATGGATTTCAGAGGATACTGCGGCACTCGGGGTAGCAGGGCCCCGGTTTTAAGATGCACCACGACAGGGGGTACTTGCAGGCGACCAGTATCATCGGATCCCGTTGACCATATAGACTGTGGTATAAGAGGTATAGCACTGTCAGGTATTCCATACATGGGATTGTCCCAATATAGGAGCATTATGGGCAATGCTGAGACAATACACACGTCTTCAATTCCCTCTGACGTATTGGGATTGTGAAAAGTTACTGTCATGCCATCAGAGTCGAAATTGATGTTAGCTTGGAAATGGTGTAAGAGGTCAGCACCCAGAAGATTAATGGGACAGGAGTCTAGTCAAAACTTCAGGGAAAGGGCCGATTGGGACCGGCACTGTGAGTTGGTTTCTAGTTGGTGTGCCATCTACACCAACACAAGTAAAAGTATCTGAAGTAAGAGGGACTGATAAAGGTAGGTCTTGTTGTCTAATAACCGTTTTGGCCGCACCTGTGTCCACCATGAATTTGATTGGGTTCTCATCTACCAGTAGGGTGACTGTAGAGCAAGGGGAAAAGGCACTTGTAGTATAAGCCATGGTAAGTTCAAGCGTGCCTAACCATCATTGTTGTTGAGCCTGATCTCGGTCACCTTGTTCAAGTGCTAAGTATTGTCTTCTTGGTTGCCGGCTATCAACATTCCGTGGGTAACACTTATTGGATGGTGTTCGACAATCACGTTTGATATGTTCTTCCCTTCTGCATCGGAAGCAAGGGCCTCTGACCCATCTCTGGTCAGGTTAGTTTTGAAATTGTGGTGAAGGTTTGGCTGTAGTCTGATAGATAGCGGGAGGGTACACTTGCATAGGAAATGGTGATACATTAGACATGACGTATTGAGGGTCCTCAGAGTCCTTTTCCGTCAGGACAACCATCGCCTACTTGGAGGGCTTCATATTCTTCTGGAAGCACTTTGCTATAATAATAGCATCTGTCATGGTGGCATTTTCAATTTCAGGGCGAGTCTTCATTATATTATTCCTAAGCTCCTCCCTCAGACCAGCGACAAAGGCTTGTGACAGAAGCTGAGCTTGAGGCTTAATTTGTTGTGAGAATCCGAGGTCTGCAAACATCTGTGTGAGCCTGGAAGCGTACTTTTCAACTGACTCTGCTTGTTCTTGAATCACATCCTTAAGGCTAGTAGCTTGATCAGATAAACGGTCTTGTGCCCAGGATTTCAACTGTTCGCAAAAAGTGACACCGGATTGCCAAGTTTCTTCAGAAGACAGGCGAGAATCATTCAGTGCCCCTTCCATAACTGGTCTCCTGCTTTATCTTGGGCCAGTGACATTAAATCTTGCCATGTAGCTGCATACATCTTCTAGATTTGTATGATACAGCGGTAGAATGGCATAGGTTTGGCCTCTGGGTCTGGCAGTGTGGAGACTAAGGTGGATGCCTGTCCAGGAGTAAAGTTTATATACATCAAGGGTTCTGGGTCGTCCTTATCAAGTATGGCTTTCTGTGTCCGGATTGGTACTTGATCATCACTTGCATCTTCAACCATAATAGGTAGTCTCCTGGAGGTGGTAGTGGGTTTGGATGGGCGAACATATCCTTGAAGGGCGTCCTGGATGACCTTAACAGTCGCTTCCAAACTTCCAACTAGACGAATTTCTTGCAAATTCAACATTTGACTATGGATTAGGGGCATTATAGTTTTAACAATCTCATTTGCACAAGCGCTGATAGGAAATCTGAAAACTCCAGCTGAAATGGGGGGCAAGGCTATTGACCGTAAAGTCATCTGGGTCTGAGAGGTCCTGGAAGCGTGTAGGATGGCTGCTTCGACTGCCTCTCGGAGGATCCGGCAACTGGTGTCATGTTGATTGGAATCATAAATTGGGCCAACTGTATGAATGACTAGATTGCAGGGCAGATTGCCAGGGCCTGTTATAGCAATGCGTCCCGGTTGGACAGGGCCTTGTGAACGTACTAGGGCTTCTGAGTCACGTTGAATAGATTCGCCCCCAGCTTTGACTATACGGGCTGCTAGGCCACCTCTTTGACGCAGGTGGCCATCGGCAGGATTAACCACGGCTCCTACAGGCATGGTGGTGATGTCTCCTTTTCTAACTGAGAGGAGGAGGGTGGTGCTTTTGGCACCGGCATAATGGCGCTCAAAGAGAGGGTCCCACTCCTCGGATTCCGTAGAAAATGAATCCTGTGATCCTCCATCTGTAGTGGGGCTATCATAAGCCTGTGCATAAGTTACACCCTCTTGTCCGGGTGGGTCGAGCTCAATAAGCTCATGTGACAGTACAGAACGGGTAATATGTGGTGGGGGGCCTATGAGGTTTCAGAACTGAAGGTGCCACTGAGGGTACTGGAAGATTGGGACAAAGTAAACCGGGTTCAGGCACCGGGCTATCATAGGTGCCGGCTGGGGTGATGACTGGACAAAGAAGTTGTGGTTTATGAGGTGTAATGCCATCAGTGGGTGTAGCAAGATGGCCACCACAGGAAGTTCCAGGCACCTGACTTCCGGGAGTACTTCCATGTTGGGACACTATGGGTGTAATGGGAGGGGCTGGAGCTATGGACTGAACCAGGGGTGTTACCTTTAGTGCCTGTAAACCAGTATGCATTCCAGTATACGAAGGAGGGGTTTGATTAGTACCAGATGTAATGATTCTAAAGGAGGACAATGAGCCACTACTGGAGAAAGACATTTAGTGATTTCAGAAACAGCAACAGGCAGAGGGGGGTAATGAGAGGGGCTGTAAGAAGGGACAAGCACCGAATGGGGTCTTTGTGCTCCACAATCATAACAAACATCACAATAATCAGGATTTTGGTAATCACAAACAGGACAAATTCACCCTCCTGGACTGACCACGGTACCATTGTAGGACGGCGGAAATAAGGTGGGTAAATCTGTCACTTGAACCTTTTGATTTTTCACTTAAAACATAACTATACAGCTTAACATTTCCTTGGTCCACTTCTATCTCCTCCCAACCTTCTTTCTGCAAGACTGCAGCTGTCCGAAACCAAGCTTTTGCCGTATCTAACAGATTATTGTCTTCAAGTATACCCTTATTGGAGGTCAATATGGACTTCCATACACTGGGCTGCAGCCTGCCACCTGTTGGTAGTCCAACTACTTTACACAATTTCTTACAATCCTTTGTATACTTTTTTCCCTCACGTCTGTTGACTAGGGCAATAGCATTTTCAGTCCCTTCCGGAAAAAACAATTTCTTTTTGAACAGAGTATGCATAGTGCTCTAATTGGATTGGCCAAATCCAATTTAAATCCTTTCCCACCTCGTTTTGAATCTTCTAATACGAACAGTGGTGCGTGTCTGAATACACAGGGGAGTATGCTGATTCTAACACTATTAATCCACCTGAACCCTTTCCCTTCTCGCACGTGTGATTTACACGAGCAGTGAATGTGTCATATACAACATAGGGGAATCGCTGGTTCCCACACTTCTGTTCAAAAACAAACTCACAATTGTAAAATACTGAAAACGTATAAGCCAACTACTTTCTCTCTAAGTAAAGACTGCAGCAGTGGCTGATTGACCCCCCCTTCTTGC